>NW_010209324.1:0-2078 GCF_000695765.1 Mesitornis unicolor
ACCACTTATCTACATTGTAGTTTGTCATTTTCTCAAGGAGGAGGCTGCGAGGGACCATGTCAAAAGCCTTTGAGAAGTCCAAGTAGACAATGTCCACTGCTCACCCCACATCAACCGAATGGGTCACTCTGTCATAGAAAGCAATCAGATTTGTTAAGCATGGTGAATCCATGTTGGCTTTTCCCAATCACATGTCCCAGTTTACTGGTGATATTACTCAGGAGGATTTGCTCCATAATCTTCCCAGGGATCAATGTGAGGCTAATGGGCCTATAATTACTTTCTTGTATACAGGGGTGACATTAGCTTTCTTGCAGTCTTCAGGCACATCTCTCAATCTCCATGACTTCTCAAAGATTATGGAGAGCGGCCTCGCAACGACATCAGCCACAGATTGGTATAGAAGGTAGACAAACTAGCAAGAGTTCTGCTCCCACATTGGCCATGCCAGAAGCAGCAAAGAAGACAAGAAAAAAGAGCAGGGAAGGGGCTTGACACTCGTGATCCCTCAGCTTTATACTGAGTATGACGTATGTGGGATAGAATACCTTTTTGTGGATTTTGGATCATCTGTCCTGTCTGCTCCTCCTCACAGGTGCAACACCTCATTTATGATACCCCAATACGGCACCCATGATGTGTGGGTGAGACCAGTGGCCTTGGTCTCCATAGGCATAAATATAAGCAAGAGCTATATTTACATACCATGCCTAATCATAAATATAAACATCAAGCACTATCAGGTATAGAATGATCATAGGGTGCTTGATTAGCATATTTTGTTGGTTTAGCAAAAAACATTCTTGACACTGTACACACAGAAGTAAATACACATGTGAATACACAGTGAAATGCTTCCCCCTCAATATGGGCAGGGGGCCCATAAAATCTACCTGCCAGGTATTCAAGGCCCATTGGCCACGTTTTACCTTTCCCCATGAGACTGTAATATCTAGAATTATTAATTCTAATTCAAAAGTATATCCTTGCATGGAAGTGTATAACTGCCCATGCTCAATAAATAGGGGGTGTTGGTGGACAGCAGGATGACCATGAGCCAGCAATGTGCCCTTGTGGCTAAGAAGGCCAATGGCATCCTGGGGTGTATTATAAGGGGTGTGGTTAGTAGGTCGAGAGAGGTTCTCCTTCCCCTCTACTCTGCCCTGGTGAGACCACATCCAGAATATTGTGTCCAGTTCTGGGCCCCTCAGTTCAAGAAGGACGGGGAATTGCTTGAAAGACTCTAGTGCAGAGCCACAGATGATTGAGGGAGTGGAGCATTTCTCTTATGAGGAGTGGCTGAGGGAGCTGGGTCTCTTTAGCTTGGAAAAGAGGAGACTGAGGGGTGACCTCATTAATGTTTATACATTTGTAAAGGGCGAATGTCAGGAGGAAGTAGTCAGGCTCTTCTCTGTGATGTCTAATGATAGGACAAGGGTCAATGGGAGCAAGCTGGAGCATAGGAGGTTCCATGTGAACATAAGGAAAAACTTTTTTACTGTAAGGATGACAGAGCACTGGAACAGGCTGCCCAGAGAGGTTGTGGAGTCTCCTTCTCTGGAGACATTCAAAACCCACCTGGACATGTTCCTGTGTGACCTAGTATAGGTGATCCTGCTGTGGCAGGGGGGGGGGGGTAGAGGATGTTTTTTGGGCGCCCTCCCACACCCTAATATTCTGTGATTCTGTGATTTTGTGAATTAAAGCATTTTTGCAGGCATCAAAAGCTTTTTGTTGTTGCTCAGTGCACTGCCAAACAAACTTCTTCCTAGTTAGTTTCTTCAGAGGTCCCGTTAATGCTGCCAGATATGAGATAAATATTCTCTAGTACCCTGAAAGTTCAAAAAAATCTGTAACTGTTTTGCTGTGGTTGGTACAGGAAATCTCTGGACTGTTTGCTGTACCTTATCTGATATTTCTTTGATGCCAAAATATTCCCAAAAATTGTACAGTAGTACTAGAGTTCTGTATATTCTTTGGATTAATTGCCCAGACTTAGTTTTGTAAATGCGCTTTTAGAGATTTAACAGCTGCTTCAGTTTCTTGCTGTGACTCTGACACAATCAATAAATCATCCA
>NW_010209325.1:0-765 GCF_000695765.1 Mesitornis unicolor
AGCACTCCGGTTGTGTGATTCATTCCACCATATTTCCATGACAACTACTACATTGTAGTTATTCCGATGCACAATAACTTCTAATTCCTCCTGCTTATTGCCCATGCTGTGTGCATTGGTGTAGACACACTTCAGTCGGGCCAAAGGCCCTGCCATCTTTTCACAGGGAGCAGTCTGAATTTCTGCCAAGCCTTTTTCAGGGACTTCCATGGTTACTAACCCATCAGTGACCCTTGTAACTTGGTTGCTATATGGAACTCCATCCCCTACCTCCACTGGGATGGTACTCTGAAGAGTCTTACTAGCGCACCATCCCACATACGTCGGCGTTTCACCCCCAGGCTCATCGCTAGCAAGTTGTGTTTTGTCCCTTTTCCTCCCTCCTCCTTTCAAATCTAGTTTAAAGCCCTGTCTATGAGCCCTGCTAACTCTTGTCCCAGAAACCCTTTTCCCTTTTGAGATAGACATGACCCATCTTTATTTACCACAGCTGGTAAAGTGTAAACTGATCCATGATTAAAAAACCCAAAGTCCTGCCTGTGGCACCAGTCTCTGAGCCAGGCTCAAATTGATCTGTTGGCTCTTTCTGCTTATCATCTCAGATCTCCTTGTAACTGGTGGCGTAGAGGAGAATACTACTTGTGCTCCAGATCCCTTAACCAGTTGTCCCAAGCCCTTGAAATCCCTTTTCATTGCTCTCAAATTATTTGTTGTAATATCATCACTGCCCACTCGAAAGACCACCAATGGGTAGTAGTCAGAGGG
>NW_010209326.1:0-1641 GCF_000695765.1 Mesitornis unicolor
TTGGCGTGTCCTTAGTGTGTCCTTGCCGTGTTGTCCCCAGGGGCACTGCCCATGGAGGAGCTGCTGCAGCGCTACGCGGGCGCCTTCGCCGACTCCGACTGCGACTCCCCGCCCCCCAACAGCAGCACCCGCTCGGGTACGGGCACCCATGGGTGCTATGGGGGCACCATGGGTGCTATGGGGTCACCCCTGAGTGCTATGGGGGCACCTATGGGTGCTTTGGGGTGTTCCTTGAGTGTTATAGGGTCACCTATGGGTGCTAAGGGGTCACTTATGGGGGGTATGGGGTCACGTACGGATGTTGGGGGGGCACCCATGGGTGCTATGGGGTCACTTATGGGTGTTATGAGGACACCTCTGGGTCCTAAAGCCCCCTTCCAGGTGCCATCGGGTCACCCATAGGGCCACCCCTGCGTCCTAAAGACCACCCCTTGGGGACCATAGGGGCACTGCTGGGTCCCCCTGGGTCCTAGAGTCCCCCTCCCAGGTCCCGTAAGGTCACCCATAGGTGCCATAGGGCCACCCCTGGGTCCTAAAGACCACCCCTTGGGTCCCATAGGGGCACCCCTGGGTCCTAAAGCCCCCTTCCAGGTGCTGTAGAGTCACCCATAGGTGCCATAGGGCCACCCCTGGGTCCTAAAGACCACCCCTTGGGTACCATAGGGGCACTGCTGGGTCCCCCTGGGTCCTAGAGTCCCCCTCCCAGGTCCCGTAAGGTCACCCATAGGTGCCATAGGGTCACCCCCGGGTCCTAAACACCACCCCTTGGGTACCGTAGGGGCACCACTGGGTCCTAAAGCCCCCTTCCCAGGTGCTGTAGAGTCACCTATAGGTGCCATAGGGCCACACTTGGGTCCTAAAGACCACCCCTTGGGTACCATAGGGGCACCCGTGGGTCCTCCTGAGTCCTAGAGCCCCCCTCCCAGGTGCCATAGGATCAGCCATAGGTACCGTAGGGCCACCCCTGGGTCCTAGAGCCCCCCACCCAGGTGCTGTAGAGTCACCCATAGGTGCCATAGGGCCACCCCTGGGTCCTAAAGACCACCCCTTGGGTACCGTAGGGGCACTGCTGGGTCCTAAAGCCCCCTTCCAGGTGCCATAGCATCACCCATAGGTCCTATAGGACCACCCCTGGGTCCTAAAGACCACTCCTTGGGTACCATAGGGGCACCCCTGGGTCCTAAAGACCACCCCTTGGGTACTGTAGGGGCACCACTGAGTCCTAAAGCCCCCTTCCAGGTGCTATAGGGTCACCCATAGATCCTATAGGGCCACCCCTGGGTCCTAAAGACCACCCCTTGGGTACTGTAGGGGCACCACTGAGTCCTAAAGCCCCCTTCCAGGTGCTATAGGGTCACCCATAGATCCTATAGGGCCACCCCTGGGTCCTAAAGACCACCCCTTGGGTCCCATAGGGGCACCCGTGGGTCCTCCTGAGTCCTAGAGCCCCCCTCCCAGGTGCCATAGGATCAGCCATAGGTACCGTAGGGCCACCCCTGGGTCCTAGAGCCCCCCACCCAGGTGCTGTAGAGTCACCCATGGGTGCTGCGTCCCCCCCAAACCCAGACTCGCCGGCGGCCGAGAGCGATGACGAGGAGGAGGACGAGGACGACGACGACGACGAGGAGGAGGAGGAGGAGG
>NW_010209327.1:0-6210 GCF_000695765.1 Mesitornis unicolor
TAAACATAAACATAAACATAAACATAAACATCCAACTATCTGCAATTGTAATGCATTAGGCTTTGAAGGGGGGAAAATCTGAAGATAAAGCACATTTGTCAATGTACAAGCAAACAAAAGCTTTACACTTACAGTGCACATATGCCTGGTTCCATCTCCTTACTTCACTGTATAGACACTTATTAATAAGATTCAGGATATATGCACTGTAGGAGTAATATGAATGTGGTCTATGTAAATGTGTTCAAGCAGTGTCACATAAACATATCACAAACATATGACACCATCAAAGCCAGTCGTTTAGCTAGTCAATTCTGAGATGACAGAAGATGCATAAAACAATTATATCTTCATATAGTCATTTTAAACATTCAGAAAGGAAAATAAAAATGGCAGAAATATTCCAGAAGCTACCATGTCCTGTAATGGATGCTCATAAAAGTATTACCGTATAAACCACCTCACATTTGAAATCCCTCTGAAACAAGAATGTGTAGTGAATTCCTTTCTTTTTGCAGAGTAACTATTGTAACATCAGCAGAAACCAGAGCGGGCTGATCTCTGCTGTCAAAGCTCAAGATCAGTAAATTCCTAAGAGTAAGAAATCAAGCAAAGAAGGCAGGAAACCAACATGGATGAGCCAGGGACTCAAATGGAAGAAGGAAGTTACAGAATTTGGAAAAAGGGACTGGCCACTCAGGAGGAATATAGGAACATTGTCAGAATATGCAGGGATGCAACAAGGAAGGCCAAAGCCCATTTGGAATGAAATCTGGCAAGTGAAGTCAAGGACAACAAGAAAGACCTCTTCAGTAAAAAAAAGGAAAAATAGGGAAAATAAGGGCCTTCTGCTGAATGAAGTGGGTGCCCTGTTGATGGAGGATACAGAGAAGGTGGATTTACTGAATGCTGTCTTTGCCTCAGTCTTTACTGCTAAGACCAGCCCTCAGGAATCACAGACCCTGGAGGTAAGAGAGAAAGTCTGGAGAATAGAAGACTTCCCCTTGGTCAAAGAGAATCGAGTTAGAGATCATTTAAGAAAACTGAGGTGTCTTAGGACACTCACAAATCCATGGGCCCCAATGGGATGCACCCACAAGTACTGAGGGAGTTGTCAGATGTTATTGCTAAACCACTCTCCATCATCTTTGAAAGGTCGTGGAGAACAGCAGAGGTGCCTGAGGACTGGAAGAAAGACAATGCCACTCCAGTCTTCAAAAAGGGCAAGAAAGAGAACCCAGGAAACGAAGCCAGTCAGCCTCACCTCCATCCCTGGAAAAGTGATGGAACAGCTCATTCTGGATGTCATCTATAAACATGTGGAGGAAAAGGTGGCTATCAGGAGCAGTCAACAGCATCAACTGGACAGGCTGGAGAGTTGGGCAGAGAGGAACCTAATGAAGTTCAACAAAGGCAAGTGTAGAGTTCTGCACCTAGGGAGGAATAACCCTATGCACCAGTATAGGCTAGGGGATAATCTGCTGGAAAGCAGCTCTTTGAAGAAGGAACTGAGAGTTCTGGTGAACAAGAAGTTAACCATGAACCAGCAATGTGCCCCTGTGGCTAGGAAGGCTAATGGCATCCTGGGGTACCTTAAGAAGAGTGTGGTTATCCTCCCCTTCTACTCTGCCCCAGTGAGACCACATCTGGTGTATTATGTCCAATTCTGGGCTCCCCCATTCAGGGAGAGGACAGGAACTACTAGAGAGAGTCCACCTAGAGCCACTGAGATTATGATGGGACTGGAGAATCTCCCATATGAGAAAAGGCTGAGAGAGCTGAGTCTATTTAGGCTGGAGAAGAGGAGACTGAGGGCAGATCTCATTAGTGCTTATAAATATCTAAAGGACAGAGGTCACCACTCTTTTCAGTGATGCTCAATGGAAGGACAAGGAGCAACAGGTACAAACTGGAACACTAGAAGTTCAACCTGGACATGAGGAAAAACTTCTTTACTTTGAGGGTGACAGAGCACTGAACCAGGCTGCCCAGAGAGGTTGTGGAGTCTCCTTCTCTGGAGATATCAGAAAATTTCCTGAATGTGATCCAGTGCAACCTCCTTTAGGTGAACCTGCTTAGCAGGGGAGTTGGACTATATAATCTTCAGAGGTCTCTTCCAACCCCTACCAGTCTGTGATTCTGTGATTCTGTGATTCTGTGACAAAAGCTTCTTAATATAGATATGGCTGCAGAGTTGTTCAGCTCTAATTACACCACAGGGGTTAGAATAGTGATGTTTCCCAAAAAATATTAAGAGAGAGATTATGTGAATGAATACATGCTTTCATCCAAGTCAAGGCTGAACAGAAATTGTAGTTTAATGCCTGAAATGAAATGGCAGCCTGAAGGTTGTTGTAACTGTCTTTGTGGATATATACATATCTTATCTAATAAGATACCTAATATTTAATATCTAATCTAATCTAATATCTAATCTAATAACAACATCTAATCTAATCTAATCTAATCTAATCTAATCTAATGCAATCTAATGTAATCTAATATCTAATCTAATCTAATCTAATATCTAATCTAATAACAACATATTAGTAAGTATGACTTTGACAAAGTGCCATTCACAGTCAAATCCAACCATTGTAGAGTGACATTGAGAAGCATGGAATAGCACTTCTTTATAATTTCCTTCTTACAGTCTCCAAAGTACTGTAATAATGTATTCATTTGAATGTAAAGAAAATTTGGCAAGAGTAATAGCATGTTTACCTGTGTTTCTGTTTGTTTTTTAACAAACTTACTAAAAAAATGATTCAAAATCTTCTGTACTTTGGAGGCAAGATTAATATTTAAGGCTAAGTGTAAGCAGATAAAAATCAACATTTAATGTTAGTTATGTAGACATTTAGATGAAATGTGTGTCTTGGAAATAAATGACCTGTTTTAGTTATCTTGACACAGACAATTTCAGAAATATCATTATGTGAAATGATTATTCTCAAATACAAAATTTTTACTTTAAGTACACTCTTGTGATTTTATTTATTCATTTCATTATTTCAGAGGTTCTACCTGGTAGTTTACCCAGAACATGTGACCTCCTGTGCAGCAACACCAGTACTACAAAGAATCTCTGCTACATACATCTGAAGAAACGATTTGACCACAGTCCCCAACCCTATCATCTTACAGACAAGTTAGGAATTAAAGTGTATTGTCATTTAATATTAAATTGATTCAAACCAAATTATTTTTAGGGTTTGGGAATCTCTGGCCATCCCTGTCTTCTGCCTTTCTCTGTTTTGAGGGAAAGAAGAAGCTGAGTCGAGCACATGCCTATAGGTCTTTCTCACTCTTTCTCAGGATGTCCCAACACAGCTCACAGACAGCATGTACTCTCTGTGTAGCACACAGAGAGCATGTACCAGTGCATTGAAACTAAGGCTCCACTGTCACAAGTATGCACCTGCTATGGGCCAGAATCTGAAAAAGGAACTTAGAAGAACAAGTAACAACAAGCAATTTTACCTGTGCCTCCATACAAGGCATTTATCTGAGCTTATAGTATGGAGTACTGTATATTTTAAGGTATGTCTGACAAGCAACAAAAATTGTACTGCTAGCTCTCTCTCATCCCTTCCTCTGCCTTAGCATAGCTCAGTATTCACACAGGATGGGGAAAGGGACTAGGGAAAAACAGCAATTAGGTGCTGCTTGAATAGTCTATCCTTTTCTCAAGAAAGCAGAAGACTCTAGTGGGTTTTTTCCTTTTTTTCATTGAAAGTGTTAAGAGCAAAAGAAGAAAAGAGTAACAAAGATATACTTTCTAAAATTACACAGATTTTACTCCATGAGAGATGGCCAGACTGGAAGATCATCTTCCAAGGATTTCAGAAACTGTGCACAGGCTTTCACATTTTTTCAGAAAAAGAAAAAAGCTCTTTTCCACAGCTACTCATCTATACCTCAAGGTTTCAAATGCTCATTCCCTAAGACACATAACACTATCCAAACCATTCCATATCCATTTTCAAAAGACATTTCCTCAAAATTTCCTTAGAAACTTTTGTCCTCTCCTGGAAACAATATCTTCTGAATGCGTGATGAATTTTCAGGTTCAAAAAATGCTGCCAGCAACCCAATTACCCCAGGTCCACCACAGTCTCCTTATATAGGTGGCATCTAATTAGCTAAAAGTGACATTAAACTACCTCCCTTAAAAGAACTAGTTAAGAGATATAATTATTATTTAAAAAAAAACAAAACAAAAAAAACCAAAAAGACCAAAAAATCCCTACCCCAAAAAACGAAAAAACACAAAAAGACCCAAAAAACAAAAAAACCACACTCAAAAAAACCCCAAAACAAACAAACAAACAAAACCAACCAAAACCAAACAAATTATGACATTGTAGAAGTCTGTTGTTAAGTAACTAGAGAAGTGTTTGTGTATTCTGAATTATCTCCATTCCAGTATATGCAAGAAATTTATCTTTGGGAGGAAATAATTTAAGTAAAAGCAGTGTTATATTGCATTATGGGATGTGCCTTCTTTCTTTTTATAAGCCATCAAAGATTATAGTAAGAACATTTTTAGACCACTGTTATCTTAAAGCTAAGAGAAGGTAAAAGTGAGGGGAGGAGAGAACATTGAGACTGTGTGAAAAATCAGTGAAGTAATATAACAAAAATTATGCTATAAGTTTCAATACACTGTGATCCTGTTTCCCATTTGATGCAAGGATGTTAATTTAAATCTTATTCAGAAACTTTGTACTTTTACTGTTCTGTACTTTTCTAATAAAATTATGGTTATTGAATTGTGAAATGCTGCACTGCAGATATGGGAACTATTAATCGAATTTTATTGTTAGAGAACTCTTTTTTTTGTTACCCTATGTTTTGTAGATTTCTATAGTTACTTAAATCTTTCACACAGGCCAAAATTTCCTATTGATTTTGCAATAGCTTCTATGGTTGCAAAGGAATCAATCAAGCAAACAAGTAAGTAAAGTAGTTCTGTTGTTAAAGTACAAAAACACTGAAGCAGGTAGAAAGAGACAGTCTTTTACTCAGAAGTATAAAATTAGCAGTCACTTCTGAAAATTGGTGTAGTACTGGCCTTCTTTACAACATTCACATGCTGCATGGATTCATAACAGAAAATTAAATAAACCTATTCAAGTGCTTGCACATAGGCCCAATCTCACAAGGGTAGATTTACACTAAATATTAAGTAGAAATTCTTTACTGTGAGGCACTGGCACAGGGTGCCCAGGGAAGTTGTGGATGCCCCGTCCCTGGCAGTGTTGAAGGACAGGTTGGATGGGTCTTTGAGCAGCCTGGTCTGGTGGGAGGTGTCCCTGCCCATGGCAGGGGTCAGACTGGATGAGCTTTAAGGTTCCTTCCAACACAAACCTTTCTGTGATTCTATGATTTCCATCCACAGTGTTACTTTCCACCTTGCTGTATTTGCTGAGATCTTGGCAACAGAACTATTTTCCCATGAGCTTGCAGGAATACTTTTTCATGAAATGTTCAATTTCAAGCATAGACTCTGAATTGTTTCTGTTTTAGCTTTCATTGAAGGGTGCTCACGATGGAGCAGAAGCAGCAGTTTTGTGCTAAACTCAACAAACATCACACGGCTTCTTTGGAGAGTTTGAATCTCTGGCAAACAGCTGACTGATTCTCTGAAGAGTTTTTCCATCGCCTGCTTTCATTAACAATAGTCTGCTTATCAGGTTCAATGCCAGTTTCTCTTCCAAAATTTGAACTCATGATTTCTAACGCACACAGAGTTATTGCCTCAGGTTACAGTCATGAATCTTGCTTAATCAATAACTTGTAGTTCTACCAGGCGTTCCTGTATGGTCTCAGCAACAAAACTTACAATATTTGAAGACCAAGTTTTGAAAGCTGAGATTTACATGGAGGACAAAAGAAAGAAATAAGGGAATATGAAAAATAACTAAGTACTAAGTAATACATGGATAAAATTAATTTATCAGCTGCTTTTCTTGATCAAGGATATCCATCAATATGGATTTTAATTAATAAGAATATCCTAAGAAAACTGAATTAAAATCAAAGGAAACTACAGTTTGCAGTCACAAATCTGTTTGCACTGTTCTTAATGAGCTCTGCTCTCCAGACATTGATCCTTGCTCTTGAAAATCATGGCACCTGTACCTTAATTCTGAACCACCTGGAAATAAACAATATTAGGAATCATAACTTCTGTGACCAAGGCAT
>NW_010209327.1:6226-10185 GCF_000695765.1 Mesitornis unicolor
TATTTCTCTTTGCAGACAGTTCTCATTGTTTAAATATGGTTGTTTGTGGTTTGTTTGTTTTGTTTTTTTTTTATTTTTCACTCCATGTATGTGAATTTTTTTTTGTTTTGTTTTATTTTTTTATAATTATATGCTAGACTCCCAAGCTTATTTCCCTGCTTACACAGATTGGGTACTGCATGTTAACAGGAAATATCTTCTGGGATTTTTATACCTTTTCTGTAAAGAAATGGCAAAAACATTAGTAATGTCTCTGCTTATAAAGGACCCTGCATTTACTTTCCAGATTAGTTAATGACAATTTGAAACAAAAAGACATTTATGGTGCTGTCCTGCCTTCATACACATTGTGTGCTATGCTATGTCATATTGCTGCATTTCCTCCTTACTTTTCTAACATTAGCATAGTTTTCTACCCAAGCCTTACCACTTCAATTTGCAATATTTGTACTATAGCACCTATTTGTGTAAAATATATACATATATATATGTATATATATATACGAAGCATTGGTATTTTCAGAAGCAGAAGGAATTAAGATAATGTTTTTCTTTACATGGAGGTTGTCACTTTCTATTTCAGTGGAAAGAAAGTATAAGTTATATTCCTGGACAATAGAATAATGATTCTGAGGTCAGCTGCAGAATAACTAAAGACATGAACCTCAATTAGTCTCAGCACTTTTCCTGTTAATAAGCATAATTTAATCAATATTTTTCTTTTTCATAAAGACAAATAAAAGTATAATAAAAACAAGCCTTTAAATTACATTGATGATGTCAGGTACTTTACAAAGTGTACTTATTGTAAGTGTACCTTCAAGTCAAAATACCAATAATTAGCTAATAAAATCTATCAGTATTATTCCATGTAAGTTTTGAATCAATATTGTAATTTTATTGAAGCTTTAGCTAAGCTCCAACTATTCCAAGTAGCTAAGTCTGACACTGTGAGTCTGAAAATGAAAAATGCTTCACAGGCTGAAATTTTCTTTACCTGTTAAATTACAGAGGAAACCTATAACCAGCTCTAATGTCAAAATAATCTGACATTTTAAGAAAACCAAGAGCAAAATAAACCAAAACCAAAACCCATCAACATTTTCCTCAAATTTAGTAGTCATGTCTGGAGGCCTGACTGTAGTTCCCAGGATAAACTGCAATAAATCTGGAGTTTTCAGAACTATTCCTGCTATGATGCATTGTCAGTGTGTTGTGATTTTCTGTGCGGAGATTTTTTTGCTGTTTTATTATTGGAGTTGTTGCTGAATTTCCATTACAAAGACATGTAGAGAAGCTCTGGATATACAGTTCAAGTTTTCTGAAGTTTCACAGTGAAAATGATTTTTAATTTCATCTTTACTTAAATTTCAACTCCTTCAATCCTTTGGTAATACACATAAAATTGAAGTTTTATACTAACCCTTTTTTTTGGACCATTCTTAGTCAGAATTATTTTTGTTGCTGATGGTGACTACATAAAATATCATTATCAATAATATCTGTAATGCTAGTTTTGTGGATTCTCTGCCAAAGGTAGCAAATGATGAGATTTTTACAAAGCTTTAATATTACAGGTCACAGGCAAAGAGAAATCAAAGATAATTTCATATGCTTTAGTTTGGTTTACCAATTTGAGAAACATAAAAGGCAACAAATAGTGTCAAACCATTATGAAAATAAAACTTAAAGATTTAGTTCTAAATAACTTCCTTGTGGAATAGAAAGAAAAGCAGACTTCAAAATAGAAAACATTTTGTCATTCCACCTCAACTTTACTCAGAAGGAGCTGGTAACTCACATGTCCTGAGGAAGTGCTGGGACCTGTCATGTCCTTGACTGCACTTGCTATAGGGATTTGAGCGCCTCTGTTTGAGATGTAGACGTGAAACCTTGGATCTGAGTGATGTGGAAAAGCTGCCTGAGAAAGAGCTGAAGAAAGTCTTTGCAGCACCTGACCATCATTCTAATCGTGGACTTTGCTTTCTAGCTCAACCCTGGCCTTGTTTTATTACTAGGTGCTTGCCTGGTGGCCAAGGGGACATTACAGAATCACAGAATCACAGAATATTAGGAGTTGGAAGGGACCTCGAAAGATCATCTAGTCCAAACCCCTGCCAGAGCAGGATCACCTAGACCAGGTCACGCAGGAACGCTTCCAGGTGGGTTTTGAATGTCTCTGGAGAAGCAGACTCCACAACCTCTCTGGGCAGCCTGTTCAGTGCTCTGTCACTCTCACAGTGAAAAAGTTTTTCCTCTTGTTCAGGTTGAACCTCCTATGCTCCACCTTGCTCTCATTTCCCCATGTCCTGTCATTGACTATCACTGAGAAGAACCTGGCTTCTTCCTCCTGACACTCACCCTTTACGAATTTCTAAACATTATTGAGGTCACCCCTCAGTCTCCTCTTTTCCAAACTAAACAGACATTAGCTGACCCTTGTTCCCATTGCTGGACCATATCCTGACTTTCACTACCTGACCTGGCTTCTTGATTTGATCTAGACCTGCCTCATTGCTGTGGGCTTGTCTGATGATCTAGACTCATGGCCAACCCCAGTAGATACTGAACCTGCCTTGCTCTTCTTGATCAGGTCCTGTGGGACTGTTCCCTTGTTGGGAAGGGGGAATGCCCCTGCCCACCTCAGCTGCCCTTTTGCTTCCTTTCTGGTGGAGCTCACTCCTGCTGTCCTCTGTCTAACACAAGTTTGATAGGATTTTAATTTTTACATAAAAATATAAACACTTTTTTGTAGATAAAATATCATGAGAAAAATGAGGGGAGAAGATAAATAATTAATTAAGGCTATGTAATCTTGTTTTTATTCTCAGAGAATGACAAGAATCTCCATAGTATTTTATACTGTCCACTGGCAGTCCTGAGCATTCTGGAGATGAACTTTGGGGGTGATCCACTATGGTTTGTATTATTCCCACCTCCTGTTCCTAGCAAAAAATCACTGAGAAGCTAGGGAGTCCAAAACATTTGCACACATCTTTGCTGCCAAACATAAGAGTCTTGAGACACCATATAAAATGTGATACCACTTCGAGAACCTTAAATGATGAAACAAAACCCCTGAAATTCTGGTCCCCTTGGACTAAATATGGGCCTTACCATTGATTTCTAGTATGTTCAAATTCACTTTTGTTAATTGTATATGTATTTGAAAAAAGGTGAACTCAAAAGTCTGTGTTGAATTACCTTCTCCCCTGCAACTTTTCTGATTGCAGTGAACAATGTGATTTTTTTTTTTCCATTGCAAAAAGAGGTAAGCATTGTCTTATTCTGGCATTGACAAGACTGTGAAGGGATTTGCCTGACTTGTGCTACGAAGCCCTTGTTTGGTTTTAGGTGAAATCGTGGATGGACAGAGAAAAAATTTCTGAATGGAAAATAACTTATAATGTCAGTGCTAGATGCCTGTGCTGACTTGTACACATTGATGCCTTGAACAAGGAGTATTCTGCTCAGTTAGGAAATATTGATGCCAGTGACTAAATCCAGGTCCTGCCCCCAGCAAATGGGGACAGATAGAAAATATTATTTTGCAAACTACTTCAAGCATATTAGGAGTTCTATCTTCAGATGAGATGAAAAAGCTTGTCAAATGCCAACCTTCAAGTAGTCTGTGAAGTAAGTTGATTTCCAGAGAGGTGACCTAAAACAAAACTTTAAGACTAATAAGAGGTTTAAGTAGGTACTTTTTGTTACAGCACCAGGGTCCTCTCAGAATCACCTGAGATTCCCACTAGTTGTTACACACAGGTTCTTTTTATTCCTTATACAAATACATGTGCATTCTAACTACTGTGAATAAACATGTCTCTCTGTAGAACTAATTATCAGAAGTCCAGCCTATTTTGGCTCCTTTCTTCACTGGTCCACAGGTGTTCTCTTGGTAACCTTTCTCTTGGAACATCTGTATAGGTAGTGCTGACTTCATAACCACCTGCAGA
>NW_010209328.1:0-3517 GCF_000695765.1 Mesitornis unicolor
AAAAAAAAAGCAAAAAGCAACGAAACTCTGAATTTGGGAGGCAGAGCAAAACTATGAAACCAGTTTTTCCATAGAATCACCAAGCTGTAGACCATTTCACTACAGCTGCCCCATTCGGGTAACAAAACCCACATCCACTCCCAGAAAGCCTACAAGAGACACCGAGCAAAACCAAAGCCGAATGAAAACTTACACAACTGTAAGGAGTTATTCAAACAGCCTCAAATCTTCTTTTAAATGGTGACCGGTTTTGACAGCTCAGACAAACACCATTACGACAGAGGAGAAAGGGAGGCACAGAATACTCGTGGCTCACAAGGAGCGTGAAGCCAATGCACACTGTCACGTCAAACACAGGCCCAGCATTGCATATGATACTACAAATTATCATCATTGATGATACTACAACACAGAGAAACCAGGCATGGAACAGAGACCTTTGCAACCACAGAGGGTGACAAAAAAAGAGACATCCGAGAGTTTACTTTCTCATAGTCTCTACTGTCAAAGTTGTTTGCTAAAGAAAGGTCAGGAGGTCCCACCGGACTTCAAAGAGTCTGGAGCTGAGGCTGCAATTTCTCCACAGGATAAAAGCCACCTTAGCAAGGGCTACTTCAGTGCCACCCCTGCAGATGCTTATTGCAGCCACCTGATTTCACACCCACTTTTGACTTTCTCTGCTCCTCAGATGAACTGGTTCAGTAAATTAAACCACCAGAAAAGGAAAAAAAAATATTTTGTAGTGTTTCTTTCCAGCTCATCATTTCTCAGAACCAACTCAGTGCAGAACTGGACATGGGTTAACAGCAGCACCTGAGAGGCTGCGAGGCTGTCAGGGCTGACCCAGGTCAGCTCCAACTGCTGCAGAGCTGCAGCCCCAGGATACAGGTTTGTGAGGGCACATGTGGATCCAAACCTGACCGAACCCCCCACCTCTGGAGCTCAGTCTGCACACTCCCACCTTCTCTTGTGTCAGTTCTTCTGCAGCCACATGATTTGTGTGTGCCAATGTGGGTACTAACCCAAGTACAGCGCAGGCACAGGACCAACAGCACACCAGCACAAGTGCGTGGCAGAGGGCATGCACACACACAAGTGCTTCGGCAGCTCCTGCCTTTCTCCCCCTTCCCCTCCCTTCCCCACAAGGTGCCTTCTCAGCATGAGGCTGAATAACTGGCTTAGCAAAGCACCCTAAGGGCTGCGTGATCCCCTCATCCCACAGCAGCAACTCCAGTGTTCAGCAGACCTTCACAGAAACAATCTGAAAGCTCAGTGCTTCCAGGAGAGGGAGAACCTCCCTGCCCTCCCCTGGCCAGCTCACACAAACATTTCTACCCATTCTGGAACTCAGTGAACCTCTCCATAACTCAGTTTGTCCTCGTTAACCCAACAAGGAGGGAAAAGCAGGTCATTTTCTGCTGGTTTAACGTCCTACACAGGTTTAGCAGAGGATTCAGTGGGCACTAGAACAAGAGAGGATACAGTACTGGAGGAGCAGCAATGACAACCGAAAGGGGAAACTGCCAGCTGCTGCCACAGTTGGCTGTGTGAGAGATACAGGGGTTCAGCTCAACCCAGCAGCTCAGGGCAGCCCCACCACGGCTGGCACAAACAGCACTACAGTCCAACAAAGGCTTCAAACCTGCCTAACGCCAAAGGCAGCCCTGCTGCCCCCTGCTTGCTTGCACGCACTCCCATGCCACCCTCCCTCTGTGCCAGCAAAACAACGGCAGAGCAAAGCGACTGAATCAGGGGCGTCACCAGAGAAGTCTGGACACTGCTGGCTTGAACCATGGTACAAGAGGATGACATGGGAGGGTGGGGGGAGAAGTCCTGGTCAGCTCCCAAATGCATCCCATTCTCAAACCACAGCTCTGGAGTCAGTGCTCAGCACACAAGTATCATATCTTACACGTGCTGTGCTAACTGGGGCAACTGCTGTTGCATCACGTCACAAAACTGTTTGAAGTGAAAGGAATACTGGGAGTTGTGGTCCTGCAATAGGATAGTGCTAACAGAGCAAAACAAGCGTTCGAGAGTCCTGTTCAGCCCTGCTCCTGAGTACATAAGGATACTGCACCCCACTTATTAATTCAATATGGAATGCACTAAATAATTACTTTAAATAAGCCTTATTTTCCATTTTGCAAACTCAAATGGATGTAAGGCAGAGATTTCTGTATGTATCTGTCTGGCTCTGGTAACAAAATAGCTCAATAAATGACAAAAAAGTCCCGTTTCTCCATCAAGTAAGTCTTGATTTCCTCACATGGTGTGGCTTTCAAGGAAGAAGGCTTAAAGACTTCGAGACAAGAGTTCATTCTCAATGAAAACAGAAGAGGATGCATCCACAGCTAAAGTGACCAGATTATGGGAACAGGATGCAACTCTGTGTGAACTTATTCTATAACACATTTTAATCTCATTGATTAAAGCCTCCCACTACATATTTATAATCACACTATTAAACACCGATCAGATTGCCACCTTGTATGTGTCACCCCGTGCTTAATTCAACCCACCAGAAAACTGTGCCAACCACAGAGTCATTTGGTTGGAAAAGACCTTTAAGATCATTGAATCACAGAACACCAGCTTGGAAGGGACCACAGGGATCATCCAGTCCAACCCTTCAAGGTACAAGTACAGTTTAAATGAGACGAGTCAGCCCCTGTCAAGCTGACTCTTAAAACTGACCAGTGTAGGGGAATTCACCACTTTCCATGAGAGATTGTTCCATGTCTGATTGATCTCATGGTAAGAAAATTTCTTCTCGAGTTCAATCAGAATCTCTCCAGAAGCAACGTGAGTGCAACCTTAACCTGTCCACTACTAAACCATGTCTCTAAGCACCTCATCTACCTTGTAAGTACCTCCTAGGATGGGGACTCCACCACCTCCCTGGGCAGCCTGTTCCAGTGCTTGACTGCTCCTTCAGTAAAGAGATTTTTCCTAATATCAGTCTAAACCTGTCCTGGCACAACTTGAGGCCGTTTCTTCTTGTCCTATTGCTACTTACTTGGGAGAAGAGACCAACACACGCTCTCTCTTTCTCACCTCATCTTTACTTTTTCAGAGGAACGTGTTGAACACAATTTTATTTTAAAGTTTCAGATACAGATGCTGGACAACGATGTGCTTTACCGCTTGCTTAACAACATATGTTCCCCAATAAAAAAAAACACCACCAAAACCCCCAAAACATCAGGCGTTTGATATAAATGCACTAAGCCCTAAGCCCAGAACAGACCTTAATGACAACTACCCGGTACAAAACACGGATTAAACCTCCTACTACAGCCCACACAGAGGACACCGTGCCATCGGGACCACTATTTAAAATCAGAAGTGCCGCGAACTGCCAAGTAACTGACAGCTTCCAAGCTCCCCACACGCCTCCCTTGGCTCAGAGTCCTCGCACAAAACCCAGCGACGAACCGAGGGGGATGCGGGCGGCGGAAAGGGAGCGGGGCCGGCCGGGCCCACGGCGCACCGCCTCCCCGGCCCTGTGCTGCCC
>NW_010209329.1:0-605 GCF_000695765.1 Mesitornis unicolor
CTGAACAGCCCCAACTCTCTCAGTCGGTACTTGTAGGGAAGGTGCTCTAGCTCTCTGATCATCTTCATGGCCCTCCTCTGGACCCACTCCAGCAGCTTGATGTCCTTCTTATATTGGGGGCCCTAGAACTGGACAGAGTACTCCAGGTGGAGTCTCACAAGAGCAAAGTAGAGGGGCAGAATCACCTCCCTTGACCTGCTGGCCACACTTTGATGCAGCCTAGGATGTGGTTGGCCTTTTGGGCTGCAAGCGTACATTACCAGCTCATGTTGAGTTTTTTGTCGACTGATTCCCTCAAGTCCTTCTCAGGACTGCTCTCAAGCCATTCTCCGACCAGCTTGTATTTGTGCTTGGGATTGCCCCTACCCAGGCGAGGACCTTGCACTTGGCCTTGTTGAACATCATGAGGTTGACATGGGCCCATCCCTCCAGACTGTCCTGTGCTATCCCTCTGCATGGCATCCCTTCCTTCCAGAGTGTCAACTGCACCACCCAGCTTGGTGTCATCTGCAAACTTGATGAGGGTGCACTCGATTCCACTGTCCATTTCAGTGACAAACATGTTAAACAGTACCTGTCCCAGTACCAATCTCTGGGGCACACCA
>NW_010209329.1:648-3388 GCF_000695765.1 Mesitornis unicolor
CTGTCTGGGTGCGACCATCCAGCCAATTCCTTATATCGCGGGGTGGTCCATCCATCAAATCCACGTTTCTCCAATTTAGTGACCATGATGTCATGTGGGACAGTGTCGAACGCTTTGCATAAGTCCAGGTTGATGATGGCAGTTGCTCTTCCCTTATCCACCGAAGCTGTGACTCCATCACAAAAGGTCACCAAATTGGTGAGGCATGATTTGCTCTTGGGAAAGCCCTGCTGGTTACCACCAGTCACTGCATCCTCGTTCCCCCTGTGCCTTAGGAGAGCCTTCAGGAGGATCTGCTCCATGATCTTGCCAGGCACAGATGCGAGACTGACTGGCCGATAGTTTCCTGGGTCTTCCTTTTTCCCCTTTTTGAAAATGAGAGTTATGTTTCCCCTTTTTCCAGTCATCAGGAACTTCACCAGACTGCCACGACCTTTCAAATCTGATGGATAGTGGCTTTTTGGTTCTCTCAGGATCCGCAGAAGGATGTCATTGGGTCCCATGGACTTGTGCACCTTCAGGTTCTTTAGGTGGTCTTGAACCTGATCTGCGATTACAGTGGGTGGATCTTCCTTCTCCCACTCCTTACCTTTGCCTTCTGTGACTTGGGCAGTGTGACTAGAGCCCTTGCCAGTGAAAACCAAGGGAAAGAAGTCATTGAGCACCTCAGCTTTCTCTGTATCCCTTGTGACCAGGTCACCATTTTCCTTCTGGAGAGGGCCCACACCTTCCCTTGCCTTCCTTTTATCACTGCTGTGTCTGTAGAAACTCTTCTTGTTCCCCTTTATGTCCCTGGCTAGATTTAATTCCACCTGCACTTCAGCTTTCCTAACCTGATCCCTGGATGTTTGGACAGCTAACCTGTCCTCACTTCCACTCCCTATAGATTTTCCTTTTGCACCCAAGTAAGTCCAGGAGCTCCTTGTTCATCCATGCAGGTCTCCTGGCATTCTTGACTGCCTTCCTCCTTCTTGGGATGCACTGCTCCTGCTTTATCCCATGACACCTTGCCTAGTATATCCCTGAAGAGACTAAAGTTTGCTCTCCTGAAGTCCAGAGTGGTGAGCTTGCTGGGTGACCTTTTAAATGTCCTAAGGATCTTGAACTCCACCACTTCATGGTCACTGCAGCCAAGGCTGCCCTTGAACTTCACGTTGCTCACGAGCCCCTCCTTGTTGGTGAGGATGAGGTCCAGCATGGCACCCTTTCTCGTGGGTTCCTCTACCACTTGGAGGAGGAAGTTTTTATCTATGCATTCCAAGAGCCTCTTCGATTGCTGGTACCCTGCTGTGTTGTCCTTCCAGCATATGACAGGGTGGTTGAAATTCCCCATGAGGACCAGGGCTTGTGAACACAAAGCTGCTGCTATCTGTTTATAGAGGGCCTCATCCACTCAGTCTTCCTGATCAGGTGGTCTGTAGCAGACCTCCACTACGATATAACTGTCCCCTGCCTTCCCTTTAACCCTGACCCATAAGCTCTCATTTAACAGATGTTAAAAATGAAGCATGGTGATGCTAACTCTATTTCTAATGTTAAGTACAAAAGACATGGCTGCAGTGTGTTGTAGGCACAGTGATAGTAAAAGGGACACTTATTTTTAAGCATTAGCATCTCCAACATTTTATAATTCTCAGCATGACATGAAACCAGAGTAATTGCTAGAATTTCAACTTGCACCTGCTGTCCTCTGGGTGTGGATGGAAATTTTTTCTGTAACAAAGGCAGAGGTTCAGTCTACTACAGAACACAGGTAAAGGCTCCATTTTGTGCATTTAGTGGCAAAGGCAGTCCAGTTTTCCGGAGGCCACTTATCTTTATGAATTAGCACAGCATGTAGCAGAAGTAGCTACTTTGCTATCAGCATTTTCTTCTCAGGTGAGGGGAATGAGGAATGGAGGGTTGCAGACAGTCCATAACAGTTCCTCCCTGCCAATCCTTCCTCCTCACACTTTTCTCATGCTCCAGAGTGAGTCCTCTCTAGGGGCTGAAGGGAAATGAGGGAATGATTGAGGTTGGAAGGGACATCTGGAGGTCATCTGGTCCACCCCCCCCTGCTCAAGCGGAGCCACCTAGAGCCAGTTGCCCAGGTCCATGTCCAGACAACTTTTGAATCTCCAAGGAGGGAGAATCCACAACCTCCCTGGGTAACCTGTCCTAGTGTTCAGACATCCTCACAGTAAAAAAGTGTTTCCTGATGTTCAGATGGAACTACTGCCTCTTTTCCTGTCACTGGGCACCACTGAAAAGAGCTTGGCTCTGTCTTCTTTACACTCTCCCTTGAGGTATTTAAATACTGTCTCAGCCACAGTATGGTATGAAGTAAAGAAAAAAAAATCTTTACTGATGGGGGAGATTTTGACTCTTGGGCAAGTGATGACTTTTTATCATTTTTAAGGGCTAAACATTAGGTTACTCAGGATGAAGGCATGTGCAAAAAAGCTCATTATGTACCCTAATGTCCCTAATGGGACTGAGATACATATCTGCCATTGTATTTCAAAATTTTTCTTTTTGCACTTTTTTTACACTCAGAAACACTTCTACTGACATGCAAAGCTGTATAAGAAGCCACTGCATTGATGAATGCATTTTGTGTATTTGGTAATATAATTTTAAAAAAACCATATACCAGGGACCATTACTATTAATAAATCCATGTTTCACTTCTTCCATACCCCACCTACCCTGAGTGCATTGGCAAAAGCATGTGTCGTGGTTTAGGCCCAGTGTGTAACTG
>NW_010209330.1:0-15318 GCF_000695765.1 Mesitornis unicolor
TCATGTATTTAAGGGGGGTGCAGGGTATGCTCTCTCTCTCTCTCTCGGCACTGGCTCCGAGCAGGAAGGCCCCCAGCCCCAGCTCCAGCCCTGCCCAGCTGGGCCGGCCCAGCCCCAACTTTAACTTAAGCCCCACTGCAGCTCCAGCCTGAAAGAACCGTCAGACGGGACGTAGAGTGGAAAAAGGAGTGGGACCTGAGGAGAACAACTTTAAAAAACACCAAGGTTGGTTGAAGGAAGAAAGGGGAGGGTGGATGGGAAGGGAGCAGAGCCAGTTTCCCCTGCAACCCGTGCACAACATCGACCCGCCTGCAGCCTGCAGCAGCTCACTGGCTGGGAACCACATGAGCAGGTGGCTGCCCTGTGACTCTGGGCAGTGTCTGCTGGAGCAGTTTGTGTGTGAGGGAACTGTGACCGTGGGCAGACCCAGATTGGCGCTTTGTGGACTTGGGTTGAAGCAGTTTTGTGTGTGAGGGAACTTCAGCTGTGGGCAGACCCATATTGGACTTATTTGTGGAGGACTTTTTCTCCTGTGAAGGGTGCCACGTGGAAGCAGAAGGAGGCTGGGAGGAGTCCTCCCCTACCCCTGAAGAGGAAGGAGTGGTAGAGACCGCATGGGATGAACTGACTGCAACCTCTATTCCCATCCCCCTTTCCGCCCCTGGGCAAAGAGGGGGAGGTGAAGAAACCGGAAATAAAGCTGAGTCTGGGCAGAAGGGAGGGGTGGGGGGGAAGGTGTTTGCCTTTTAGATCTGGTTGTATCTTTCACTGTTCTACTCTGATGTGGTTGGTAACAAATTAAAATTATTTTGGTTTTCTCCCTGTGATGAGTCTGTCTTTTGCCCATGACTGTTAAGTGGTGAGAAGCCCTCCCAGTCCTTATTTTGTCTAGCCTCCTTTTTGGGGCATCGTGGTGCTCAGTTGTGCACTGGCCCTAAACCACGACAGAGTGGCAAACGTAGTCCTAGAAATTCAAGCTTCCAGATTTCTGTGGCAACCTATCTGTCCCACTTTGTACAAGTAGTTGGAAAGCTATGTATTTGTAAACTGTCAGTCTGACCAGCTACATATCTTGAAGGTCTGGAAGCAATTTTCTTTTTGAAGCCTTTGCTGTTTTTGTTGTTGTTGTTGTTGTTTAACCTTTGTTAATGGACTATCAGTTAGGTATAGTTGGGTTAATAGTTAAAGGACTTGTAAATGCAATCTTCAGTAATATCTAGTGTTGGTTATTCTTTTACCACTGTGGCCAGAGTGGTTGAAAGCGAGAAAGAGAGAAGTCCTGTGCCTGTGGAATAAATGAGATTCTGAGGATTTATCAGAATAGAGCTCATTATTTGGTTATCTTCATGGGTGAAGATTTAGAGGCTGAGCTGAACAATGCAAGAAAAGCTTGTTTGAAGTGGGAGGGGTTCACCAAAGAGGTTGAGTTTACCTCAAAATGTGCTGCTTAACATAGTGAAACTGCATTCTGCCACTTTTAAATTAAAGGCACATCTGGAATGTGAATTTTATGGAACTCAAGATTTTTTAATTACTTCAAAATTTTAATTTACACTTTAGTTTTTATGAATTGAGTGATTTAAATAAGTTTCTTTATGGTTTTAAAATTATAGAATTGGTTTTTAATGGCAAGATAGATAAGTATTTCTTAGGTACAAGTTATAATTCCAGTACTGTGCTTCACATATTGTAGTTTGCTCTGGTGTGTATTTATGTATATGTTAATCTTTGAGTTATTTCTTTCAAAATAGATTTGCTTTCTGGCTGTGCCTTCCCTTAAAATATCAGATATGTCACTTCTCATTCAATATCTGATAATATTCTATGTGTTTAGAAGCTATAATTTAGTCCTTATCTTTTTCAAATAGAGGAGCAAAACAATGGTTGCTCTAGAAAAAAAGTGTGCTTCATGAGTCTCCTTTTAAACATTATCCCAGCCATATTTGCTCAAATCTGTTTTTGCTTATTGTTATAGTAACATAAGTTTTATGCATGTTATATAAGACAATAAGGGCCTCTTCTGCAGCTTTGAGAAGAAAATTTGCTCTGAAGCATTGAGCCTATTCTTGTTAATGTCTGTTGAGCTAGACAGTAATCGGCACTAATGCTAGTTCCATTGTGCTAATTCTTTTTAAGGTAACATACATGTTAATGAGTTCTAAGAGATGTTGTCTTGTTCTCTATCAATAGTATCACTGAATCAGAAGAAACAATAATAGATCATAGTGACAGGTATAAACTGGATGAACCAAACTAATGCTCAGTAGTTGCTCTCACTTTGATGAAAAAATAGAGTATATCCTTACAAAAGTTTATCATTAAGAAAATATCAGTATTTGGAACAATGAAGATGAATAAAAATAACCTCTTAACAGTGCACTGTGTCAAACATGTGATCTTAAACTTTAGTTGTTTCCTTTAGCATTTTCTCCCTAGAGTGGGAATTGCATAGCCCATTACTATTACAGATTTTGTCATAATTCAGTCAGCCACTTCTAACATTGCCTTTTTAAGCTAACTGCTACAATAAATACCTTTCTAATTTTTTTAAATTTTTTTTAAAGTGTTTGTTAATTATTTCAAATATGGAAAAAACACAGTTTTAAAAGGGCACGAGTGCTATAGGTTGGACCAAACCTGGAGAGTAGGAAAGTGAACAATAAAGGCATGTTTTCATTAGATTAGAAATAGTATTCTTTGGAACTCAAGGTGCAAATTATGCTGTGCCATAATGTTCTTTTCAAACACACAAGATAAAATTTGCATATCTAAATTGGATCAGCTTGAATGGGTTTCCCTGCTGTCTCATCCCCTCAGCTGCAATCTTTCTGAAATGGCCTGCAGGTGGATCCAAATAGTAATTTTTAAGCCTATTTTTAAGAGCCTCTCTAAAATAATTTTTTTTTGCTTTTGCTTTTATATTGATTTCTGGCAGTGAACATCAGCAAAAATTCTCCTATGCCTCATCTGTGTATAATCTACATGATAATTGGGGTTTAAATTTAATTCTGTTTACAATGACTTTAAGAATAACAATTTCAAGTTGCTCAACAAAAATCACCATTGTTTCATAGTGTTAAAATAACATTAGGTATTTTTTGTTTGTTTGTTTGGGGTTTTGTTTATGAAACAGCTTAGAAGTATGTGTAATTTCTTTATGATAAGTATGAAAAATTTTACCATCCAAAGGGCATCAGGGGAAGACCCTGCAAACAATCTTGTTCTACACTTCTGTGTTTTTCTTCTGTTTGTTCTTGTTTCCTTGATTTTTTTTTAAGTAAACTTACTGATACTGTACTGATTCAGATTTGTCTTCTCTTTTTCCGTAAACTTCTTTCTTATAAATTTGCTAATATTTTGTTACATACATCTTGATGGAAGCATAGAGATTACTTTTTCCCCTATGAAAACCATTATATTCTTAATAGATTTTTCTCAAGTATGATTTTAGTTCATTTCAGCTGTTTACTCAATTTATTTTGTGTTCATTTGATAGTATGATTACTTTTGACTCAACAAGGAGAAACAGCAAAAGTAGGCCCACAGTTCAAAGACAGTGTTTTAATTCCTAAATAGAGTTTAAAAGCTTTCAGGGAAGTATTTCTAGTGTCTCTCCAGAGATGTACTTTGATGTGTGTAAAAAAAGTAGTACAGTCTTAGACTGCAATGGTTTCTGTATGTGGCTCTAAAAAACAAGGAATGGATGACTCGGGCTTAATACAATTCACCTATGTTTAACTAGCCATGCATGTATTTAACAGCGCAGATTTTTCATGTAGTAGTAAGGCGTATGCTGCTAAGGAAGTCCTCACGCTCTGTTTAATCAACAAATAGCAGCAAGAAAACGTTTGACGTCAGGGGCGATTCGTAAGACCCTGTCCAAGGTGCTGAGGGTCAGGATGCGTCTCGGCCTGGTGAGACAGTGTTGCACCCGCTGCAGAAGGCCGACTCAGGGAGTTTGAGCTGTAGTCTTCTGTAAGGCATTGTGCTTATGACAAGATTATATGATGCGTGGGTTTGGGATTTGAGTGCTCTTTGTTTTCAGTTATGGTTTTTTGATGTTGTTGTTTTGGGTTTTTTTGTGATTTTTTTTTTTTCAGTTTTTTTTTTTTTATGGTTGTGGGTTGTAGGGGTTTTTTAACTTCCGTCTGGTATATGTAGAATGTTAGAGTGTTATAGAAAAGTGAAATTTGGTTTGGTAGTTTTATGTAGGGGTGGCTAAAACTCAATATTAGCAACTATTTGGCAGTTTATGTACTGATCTTAACACAGGCTGGTGTCTCTATTCCTTTATCTAAGAGATTTGAAGGCTCTATTAAGTTCCGTATATAGTTCTGATTTATGTACTGATGGAATTTGTTCCTCTTGATCTTGTCAAAGTAATTTGAAATTGTATGAGAATAGGCTAGAATTACTGCTGTATCCAATGATGATACTCATATATGTGTCAGAAACAAAATTCTTCCTAATTAGTGTTTCTGGATGCAACATAAATATTGCATATTTTTTTGAAGCTCACAGTAACTGTATTCTTTCATCTGAATGATATTCAAGGAGATCTGACTGACTTAGAGTCCAATACCTATGTCTAACTCATGGAGCCTACTCTTTTCTGTTAACACAGTAAGAGATTAATAACACTGCTTTTGCAAAAACACCTTAAATATTATCAGGAGGGTTGAAGAATAAGAGATATATTCCAGTGGTTGTTCTTTGAATGTAGGATTAGTTCTTTTGCTTTAGGCTTTTAGGGAAGAGGTCTCAGAGTTTTAATTTATTTTTTTTTATCATGGAGAACAGAAAATGCCAGCGTTCTGGGAGAAGATTCTGACTATATTGTGATAGGGAGAGGGGGAGTTCAACGCTAGATAATGGGATGCCATTATGTTCAGTTCGTTAGTGGACTAAGCAAGGAAGGATGGGCATTACAGATGTTTTAGGTGTTCTTCTCCTGTCACTTGTTGATCCATGGCCTGTACTGATGTTTATGACATTTTAACATAAGCGCACATTTCACATCATGGATGATATGTTGTAATTCTGAAAATAGATTAGGAGAATTATTTTGTTTGAGAATGTAACTATTTGTCTTCATTTATACAATACCTATATATGTTTTCCAAACTATAAGTATGGTGTTTGCCTTTTTATGGGAAATCTTAGGAAAAAAATCATAGTTTAAAAATTGATAATGTAATTCCATGCTATTGTTTAGTCTTTTAAACTGTATTTGCTTTTTTATAATAATGCCAAATGGTTTCAATATAGCAGACGTAACACTTGTGCTAAATGTCCTTTCTCATCTTCTTTTAGATCTGTTGAAAGTTTTTACCATCAGATAGAATGTGGATTATTAGTTCATTATGGAAATCAGGGTACAGAAAAGTTAATTAAAATTTAAATAGTTGCTTTTCTGTAAGACAAGAAATACCTCGAAAGTTTACCAATAATCTTTGTTAAAGAGCGGTGTTTGTGCTTTGCAAAGAAACCATTTTTTCTGCCATAGTGAAGCTAATTATTCTCAACACACACTAGCTATGTCAAATTGCAAAACGAACATCAGACTTTGTGTGTTGCTGGAATTAAAATACCATCAGTTGAGTTAATGAAGAGCATACAATGAATATGATCTCATTTTTGCAATGCAGTTAAAGTGAAAGCCATTTAAGGAACTGTTGCAAAAATCATAATTTAGGAGAAAAAACAAACAATAAAACAAATGTTTATTGTCTATTTTGATTACTTTCTGCTTAGAGGTATGCATTAGGTTTATTTATTGTTTGGTTTCGAATTCTTTCTTTTAATGCTTTAAGAATACAGTGGCTAATGGTCCATTTGGCAATCAAATGAATACAATCTTCTGCATTCCATTATACAAATCCAAAGAAACTCATTTAAGATTGTGTCATTATGATATCATGTGAAGGCAACTACTTGAAGTTGCAGGTTAGCAAGTTCCAATGATGGGAATGTGAAAGAGTATGAAACACAGAGAAGAAAGAAAATTCTTGCACTTTTTTTCAAATAGGTAAAAATGAGACTGGATTTCTGAAATATGTTCTGAAGATGTGAATGCAATGAAAATGTCATTCTGTATTCAGTTTTTAATTGTTTTTATTCTGTTGAATTGCTTACAAAGACAGCACTATAAAAAAATCTTTTCCGTGAGAGGTGCTTTCATTTAAACTTTCCTAATGCTTGGTGAGAAGAAGTCCTGTCCTGGCCAAATACAATAGCAATTTTCTTTTTGCACACATGTAAGAGAGACAGAAAGCTTGATTTTCCTCCTTTCCTTCAAATAACCAAGATATATTGGTTTTCCCTTTGGCAAAACTATGTATGCACCTAGAAAACTTAGGATAAAAAGTCAGAAGTCTTGACTCTAACAGAGGCTGGGGACCCTCAGTATACTTCACTAGACCCTTCAGAAATAAAAATTAAATATTACGAGCTTAGAAGAAACTCTGCCAAACTGCCTGTACCCAAATCAAGAATATTTTTATTAAAGATCATTACAGTCAAATAGCTCAGTATAATTCAGTTTTACATTAAAAAAAATTCAGATTCACAAGGTTAGCAATCAAGCAAGTATTTTGCTGGCTGCAGTCAACCAGTTATTGACAGAGAGAAGGGATTTGTTGTAGACATATGCTTGTTTAAAGTGTTTGACATAATCAAGGGAGTTATTTTCTGACTCTTATCAGTGTAATGCTTTGCTATGGCAACCCTGTAACTTTACAGGGGATTAATTTATTGAGTTGTACCCGACTTGAGCATAAGTGAGGTACAATGTGCCCTGCTATTCAGCAAGTTTCAGTATTTAGGGTATATTCAAAGACCATATAAAAACATTTAAGACCATATAAGACCATTTAAACTCTTTCTTTAGATAAATGCATGTGCTACAATAACGTGTTGGAAAACTTCTGCTTATGGTTATGACTGTATATCTGTAGGAAGAAGTAAGAACTGAAATGATCTGGGGATTTAACATGCAATTATCCTCCAAGGTCTCCAAAACAGTTGCTTATAATGGTCTTCTGGTAGCTTTGGAAGGCAGCAGAGTATATTTTTTATTTTCTTCATCTTTCTTAATGTAAAATTGTGAATTATTTGGTTTTATAGTTTATATAAAAATTTCTAAAAATAGCTTCTGAAGACATTGGAAATACCTCCTAGAGTCAATATGCGTGATGGAGACATTAATGTTGGAGTGTATGTAGAAGTGTCTGCAGGCAATGGAGTTTGGCCTACTGGTGAGAGTACTTTAGCCACATTACAAGAATTGTCATTTTCCTTTCATTATGTAGGATATCTCAAGAATAAGCTTCTACTTAGGCCCCAATATATCAGCCAGACTACTAAAGTTAGATGTGTTGTATCTGTATTTATATATGTGTGCTAAGATATTTTAAGCTGACATAAATTGTATTGATATTTTGTTTGTATAAGTGATAAATTTGATATGTACATTAAAAAAGCATTTAGATGAAAGAATCATTAATTATTTTTTACCCTGTTGATACATCTAGGAAACAGATTCTTATGTAAAGTTTGACTTCTGCTTTATGCATGACATGCCTTTTTTTTTTCCCCACTGGTAAAACATGTTTGTCTCTTTACCTGAACTCAGGTTTTTGTTTTACCTGAACTCAGTGTCATTCAAATGTTACTGCTGCGGTTTCAAAGTCATGCTTCTTTTTTTTCAGTGCTCTCCACCCCATCTCATCTGTGTGGATTAAATTTCCCTGTCCTAGGGACATCATGCTCCACTCATTCAGCTCAACTCAGTGCTGATATAGCAACAACTGCTTTGCAAGTTTCTGTGCTACTTCAGTAATAGTGCAATCACTGAGAAAACTCTTTGTCCTTTTAATCTCTTCCATAGTGTTTCTTCCTTCATTAAGCAGTATAGTAGAGCAAGTTGTCATATATTCTGCAAAGACTATATAGATGCAACTGTCAGTTATTTAGACCAAGGTTAGTTTTGATTCTTCTGGGAAAAACTTGTGGAAATACCAGAGCTGCCACTAACAGTTAATTGGAAAGCTTTTTCTTTCGTTTTCAGATACGCAAGTATAATAGCTATTGGAGAAAACTGGCAATAATGTCTTTTGTCACCATAGGGAAGAACAATGGTGCCAATTTAATGAAATTTTTTCCTGTCCTGAAAGTGTCACATCACCTTAAGCTTAGTTTGATCCCCCTAGTGAAGCTCTAATTTTAATGCTAATGCTGATAATTTATAGGAGATTTTTCAGCAGCACACAGAATGTGTTAAGTGCATTGTGATCTGTATGCAGAAAATCCAATTATATATGGTTGTAATGTCACCTATCTTGATGCATAGATTTGGGTACTTGCTTTCGTTTTGCCACAGAAATACTGGTGCAGTGGACTGTAAGAGAGGATGGTGCTGCAACAGCAAATGAGGAAGAAGAGTCAGCAGTTGGGAGAATGGGATGTTTTGTTAACACAATTCAGTGTTTTGGAACTAGTAATCCATGTGATTTGAAATTAGATTATACCTTCATTAATAGGGGCTTAGAATTAATTAATTTTGTTTCCTTCTTTATTTAGATTTAGTTTTCGCATTATAGTTTGCTATGGAGTTGACTTCACTGAGAGTGACCTATAATTTTCAATAGGAAGATTGATCAGTAGTAGCAAATTTCCCTTCCATGTCCCAGTTAAAGCACTTACTATATAGTGGAAGTATACCAGGTGAAACACGCTTGTGAATCTTTCATATAGAATTACACAGCCAAGGATTTATTTTCAGGTATTATCTTCTGTGCTGTAATTTTAATTATAACCTCAGATTCTGCAAAACATGATTATTAATGGTATAATGTAGTTCTATCTTAGGGCTTGGTTAGTTAGCAAATCACAGTTAAACCTTGATCATTAGTTTAATATAGTCCAAATCTCACCTCATCTTACCTCATGTCAGAATGGTGTGAGATCCTTTAATCAGTTTCCTGAAGTTATATTTCTCTTTTTTATTGATCTGTTGAAGTTAGTACAAAATACACAGCTGTAGTTTTGGCCAGCTAAGTTAGGACTCTTAAGAATTTATCAAATCATTAGAAGCTATTTTCTACTGTATTGTGTTTGTCACGACTACAGAGCCTATCCCTTCTGGAAATCATTAAATATATTGGTTAAGTTAAAAAACCCAGTGAAACAACAACTCACTAAAGAAGGCAGCCTTGTTTAATTTTCTTATTAATTTGTATTACTTAACTAATTTGGGAATTGATTACAGAATGTTTAGTGATTTATGGCTTGAAAAAGAAGACCAACATTTCCCTCCTAGAAAATGGAAATTGGCTTGTCAGACATTTAGATGAAGAATGATCAATCAATAGGATTTTAATAATGAGAAGGTTTAAAATTGAATGAAGGTGGCTTTTGTTTAAAGGTGATTTGGTATGTGCAAATTACTAAGCTCTCCCTTGAGAAGATTTTCAAAGGCAATAATGGGCACTGATTTTCTTTGTTTATTCCATTCTCTTGCTGTTCCCCTTGCCAGGGACTTCAGTACTTACCTCTCCATTGTGTCTGAAATCTCCCTGCCTGCTTTTCAGGTCCTGTGAATTATTCTACTGATTTACATTTACAGCTATCAGTTTTAACTGCTATTTTTCTCCAGTGAGAATAGCGTCTGGATAAATGTATTTATTTTCAGCATAAATTCGTGTTAAGTACAGGGGCTAGTTGTTCCCATTGATGTTAGAAACACAAATTCTAAAAGTGTTTGCATCTATTGAAAGAACAGAGTTTACTTGGAAAGTCGTATTAGTCTTTTGGCTTTCTGTCAGAAAATGTTGTATAATGGGTTTGGAGATAGAAAACTGGTTCTACTGGAAATTATGGTAAACTTGGTTTATTTGTTTTATCCACTGGTGAAATCTATATTGGACTTTCTGAAAGTGAAGTAAATGAAGTTAGATTTAAAAAGCTCAATTCTTTGTGCAGTCTTAATCGCATAGGTGTACAAGCCATAGATCTATGCCAAATTTATTAAAAGAGCAAACACATAAACAGCACACCCACACAAGAAAAGCATTTGTAAAGTCAGAACTAGATGACTGGATGTTTGGTGCACATGCATTCATGCTAGTAGAACCTTTATTAATTTTCCAAAAATTACTTTTCCTTGTTGCAAAAGTCTTTTAAGTAATCCAGAAGCAGTGAAGAGTTTAAGTATTCTTTATTAACATATTCTAGTGATTTTGTACTTGTAAATTTTTTTATTTCTGCAAGCTCACATACATAAATCTTAAAGTTCCTGATTTGTCTTTCAAATCCATGATCCAAAAGAATAATATAAATTTAACAAACAAGCATCATGATACTTCTAATGTTTGCAAAAACAGTTACTCTGGCATAACCAAACATAGTTGTAATACTTGTATGAAAAAGGCAGAAATTTGCTAATTTTGTTTAAATTACAAGTTTGAATAGGAGATGTGACATAACATCAGTCCTTGAAAGAATAAAATCAAGGTCTCTTACCTGCTCTGAAAGAATTAAGGGAAATCCATAAATAGTTTATTATGGCATGGTCGAGTGTGACACCTAGAGGCCATATGTTTAGGATCCCTAAAGAATAACTTTTTCAGCTGCAGGTTTTGCACAGTACATTTAGTTTTGGACTTAAGGAATGGAGCTGCCAGATTTTAAGAGATAAAGTATGTTGCAACATACTATTTTTTTATGTTATTCATGTTTAGGATATTTTTTTGTGATTCCCTAACTAGGCTCTCTAACATTGATAAGAAGTAAAATAATAGACCTTTACTGAGTGTGGTGAGGAGCACTCAATGCTCTGCAGAAAATCCTAAAAGAGCTCTTTACAACTTATTCCAGCCTGAAGTTCTCAAAATCTAATAGAATTCTTGCAGGTCCCATCTCCAGACAATAATATATAACATAATACAATATATTACATATATAATCTACTTGCATCTGTAGTAACGTGCCTGTGGGAAAGTCAGGCTCTCGCAAAGTGCAGAGCTAGATATTTTAGCCCATGAGTTTATGTCAGGGAATAAAGAGAACAGAAGCATTTTTGAGGTGTTATGTGGATTATTTAGGTCATGGATCTTGCAAAACAAACTTACGTATAAGAGGACTTACCACACCTTACTAACTTCTCTTCTAAAATTTAGGGGTGCAACCATCTGCCACATCCCATATCCAAGGGCGTCCTAATATGGTGACTGAACCAGTTCAATATGTTAGGAATTTCGAGTGCTTTTCAGAAACATGTGGTACTGTATTATTCAATGGATATTGGCTGTGATAAACTCATTGTAACTCTAGAGCTCTTTTCAGGGAGATAGTTGAAGTGTCTTTGACACCATTTGTCATTTTCATACCTAAGTGAAGGGAAGAAGTCTTGGAGATACATCAATATGAGCAGAGTTGAGATGAGGAGGAGTTTGAGTTGCCTATGCAAGAAAGAAAACATTTTTCATTCTTTAAAATTTGGGTGATTTTTGTGTTATTCTAGTAATCATGCAGCACAGATGGTTTAGTACAGTACAGACATAGAGTTTGTAAAACATCTATAGATCTAGAAGAGTGAACTAAACTTATCTAAATATTTCTGGCTTAACCAGGGTCTGTGAAATTGAAGATGGGCAAAAATCATGCTGGACACACTACTTCACTGAGTATTGTTGACAATAAAAAGCAGAATAATAAAATGTAGAAACAAATGTGCTATATCTATGTTGTACTCTACATACTATTTGACTTTACTATAAGTAGAAATATAGTATATGTATATAGAATATATATAGGATATTCTGGACAGAAGATAATATGATCCTGAACCTTTTATTCATGACATTTCATGAACAGAAATAGGTGCTAGCATAGGACTGCCTACTAGTAGGGAAATACCAGCAGGGTGATTCTCTTTGGCAGGCAGCTTTTCATACCTAGTGACTAAGAAATATGTGTTTTGTTCTCATTTCTCTTTCCACTAAATAAACGGTATTGCATGTTTGTTTTGTCATCCTACAACTGTTTAGTGCTAGGAAACATGAACGAAATAGTTTGAATATTTTATGCCTAACTCTACCTCATTTTCATAAAGTTCTTTGAGGTTAGTAATATTTTTTGGTAGAAATCGAAAAGGTGCTAACTTGTCAATCAGTTGTGTGAGCAGTTTACAGACTCCACATAGCTGCTGTGCCTCAAATAAATAATTGTATCTGAATAAACGCCTACTGAGGCTCATATGTTGATGCTCCAAGGTATAACACTGACACTATTATGTTAGTGATACAGATACTAATGTCAATTGTAGTTAATTTCCATGCTTTGTCTAGAGCTTTCTTCTCAGAAGTACTTAACCATTTATTTACAAATGTCTAAGCTCCAATCAATTGATAAGTTATGATCATTAGGTGTGTATTAGAAGATGAGTTGCCAGTGTGGGCTGGAAATAGTGGTTGCACTGTTAACTGGGACAGAGGTCCCATGTTCACTCTAGCAAAGAAGGAAAGCAAATAATCAATAAGAGAATACTGGATACACTGGAATGGAAAAAGCTAACAGCAGCTCGCCAGGTGAGGCATGCTGATAGCATCTGATGCTTGCAATCAGGATGTATTGCCTCTCATGTCTGAAGTCCAACCCCTGCAGACAGGTTGGTGTGGGTGTTTGTCTGCAGGCATCAGCCTACTCTTTGGCCTGTGGTTTCACTGGCCTTGCCCTGCCCTGATGAATAGAAGATGAGAGTATGTACTGCAAAGGTGATCTAGTGTTTGCCAAAACCAGCTTTTCAGGACACACAAATACATTTGCATAACAAATATTCCCCCCATTCTGTCTCTGTGACATATTTCTGAACACTTCTAAATGCATCATAGCTTCTTAGAAAAGAAAGGTGAAATTATTCTTTCATAGTTCATTGGTTTTTGACAGAAAAAAAGTATGTGAAAATAAAAGTAGTGTGAATAATTTTATTTTAATAATCTCTATTTTAGTGACGTTTTTAAGGTATGTGGTCCTATGCTTGCATTAACATAAGAAAATATTTGAGTGTCTGTGCGTGTGTGTGTGCGCGCTCACTCTTTCTCATGATAGTGCTTTGTTCTGCTGTCAAAAAACACTGATTCATTGTGCCAACTACATGGATGATCTGTTCCCTGATGATGTTTCTAGATGATCTGAGTCATGTACAAAATATTTTCAGAGGCTTTCTTTATGCATTTGTAAAAATTCTAGATATAATATTTAATGACTCTGAAAAAGGTGGCTTTTCCCCTAGTCACTCTATAAACTTGACTTTCCCCCTGGTCCATAGCTCCAGCTAAGGAGTCAATATTTTTACTCTTAATTTTTCAAAGGAACGTAGAAGTTACATATGTTTTATTTTAACTACTTAAGTCAGTAAAGCTATTGCCACAGATATCCTGATGGTCCTAAAACTTTTTTAAGCCCTTAAATTCTTAGTCTTATTGTTCATAAATTATGAAGCTGGCATTATTTTTATTAGGTCAAATATTTTCAAGTACTTCTATGTAGCAAGTAAAAGAATGTGCATGTGACTAACTTAACCTCAAATTTAACTGTGAAATTTTTATATTTCTACAAACTCAGAGAATATTTTCATTTAAAGCAGTATTCTGTCCTATATAATATATATAATACAGTATACTTATATAAAACAGTATTCTGACCTATATATAAGGTGTTTCCATGCTTCCTAAAGTGAATACAGCATGATGTAGCAGAAGGGAGTACAATGTATTTTCAGAAGTGCTTTAGCTGAGGGTACAAGTTCTGCATCAGGATGCTATAAATTTGTTAAGATCATGGCTTTCTATGTATCCCTTATCAACCTATAATCTCCTGATTGTTGCCTGTTTTTCAACAGCTGAGGAACAGTAATCCACACTTGCTTATCTCTCTTAATCACAGCCTCACGGTGCTAGAGCTCCCTGAGCCTTTAATTCCCTCTTAAAGGCGTAACAGAGTGGAAAGTAAACAAAGACGAATTTGCAACCTTCAACATTGCTAATTTGCTCTGATGTCAGAATATTTAAATGGACAAGGACTTGGGAATTATTTGATCATGACTGATTTTAATTTAATGCATGTGAAAAGGCTGAGTCTGGGAAGGTTGTGCGAAATGACAGGCATCCCAAGAGAGATTGACTGAAGGCTTCTTCTTTAAACAACAATAGCTTCATCATTTTCAAACTCTGGATCCTATGTTCCTACTGTGTGTTTTTGTAGCTGTTTGCATTTTTAATGAAACTTTTTGAATATGATAGCATTTTTCTTGAAAATTCCTCATTTGCTTCCTAGTTTATAGGTGTCCAAAACCTGGTATTTAGGCTTGTTATTGCATCTGTTCATCTGGGTAGTGGGTGGAAGAGATAAAGATCCCTATTTAGAAAGCTTTGTCTCTCTCCATGGTTTTGTATCATCATGACAGCCTAATGTATCCTGAAGACTTTCATATGTAAAACTCAGTGTATGTTTTAAAAATGATTGATAACTTGATCTTCAAATTATTTTAAATTACAGAGTTGACATTTATGCGTGTGCACATGTGTACATACTTGCTGGATAGGAAAAGATGTTATCTTGCATTATATATTACATGCATACTTCATCTACCATGGAGGTGATGTATATACATGTGACGTATATACATGTTATCATATACATTTATCAATCTGTCCTCACAGCAGACAGCTATATATTATTACCTGAAAAATATTTGATGAATGTGCAAGGCAAGCTAGTGGGGGTTTTCTGTTTGGTTTTTGCCTTTTTTTTCCCCTGCATTTTCTTCCATTTTCCTTCATAAGGTCTTAATTGTCTATTGAATCCATGTGTAATCATTTTTTTGTTGTTTACAAAATGGTTAATGCAGCATACACATTGTTATTAGGACAAATGTCTGATGCTCTCCTCATTAATTTATATCATTCTGGTTGTATCAGTTCTGGTTGTATGACTTGTGTTTCTGAAGCGTGTCTGATGATGATTTCTTCTTTTCTTCTTAGTATGTATCATTTGGGATATTCCATGGAGAGACGTGTCTGGGAAGCCAGCCTTTCGCAGTCACTCTCCACATCGAGATTACAGCACTGGGCTATTTGTGTTTCTCCTCATCCCTGTTTCTGTCTCTCACTCTCTCCAGCTGGTGTAAATGACTGCTGCTGCCTCCCAGAGCAAGATAACCTGCTCAGTCAGCTGGAGCCCCCTGTGGACAGCTGTCTCGCTTTTAGCTGATGGAAAACTGCTACTAACTGCTGAATGGAAGAGAGTGGAGCCCCCATT
>NW_010209330.1:15349-21264 GCF_000695765.1 Mesitornis unicolor
GCCGCCACTGCAGCAGCAAGAGCAAGCAAGGACTCTATTGTTCCCTGGTGTTAAACAGTTTTTCCTTTTCAACTGCCATGCACAATAGCGAGAGAGAGGTTTTCCATCCCCGTCTCCCCATGAAGAAATTGTGAAGAGGGGAATATTATTTGAAGAAGGTTTCGTGGTCGTGCAGCAGGTTTTGGAAGTGGCAGCGGGCTGCTGGAGGCATGGGGTTGAGCAAGGGGAGCGCTGCTTTCTGCCGTGGGCCAGGGGTTTCCGTCGGGCCAGCCCGGTGCGTGGGAGCTCTTGTGCTTCTGCTGCTGGGAATCTGGGACGCTCGTGCTCAAAGTGAATTTCAAACTTCATCGGTGTATTTGTGGAAGACTGGTAAGTAAGGCTGCTATGTTAATGCAACAGCAGTGTGTTTATATTTTGTTATAAGTAATAACCTTTTTGTGTACTTTATGTATGTGGAGAGAGAAAGTTGTATCTAAATTACTGATGTTTACTTGCAGGATTATTGGGGGGAAAAAATCAGGTCAGCTTCCACAATTCTGCCAGCCAAGCAAATATGACAATTAAAAGAGAACACATTTGTAACTCTGTGGCATTGTTACTGGGATCTCTTATGTATTTTCTGTGTCTTCTGAGGTTTTCCATTTTGTTTAGTAGTTCTGTGTTCTATGTAAATAGCAAAGGTCAGGGCATTAGTGCCTGTCCACAAAGGGAAGGCACATTTGTTACAACTGGAGTCAGTAACATTAACAGTGCTCTAAAAATATTGACTTTTCACAAAGAAAGATGTAATTCAGCATGTCTAATCTTTGTGCTCTGTGCTGACATGTAATATATTCAGTGTGGTAATTGATGGGGAGTTGGATTTGTTAAATTTAGGTTTGTTGCACAGTATATAGGACATGTGAAAGCTAATGATGGATTAGGTGAAATAATCCAAGTGATGCTGGATCTCATAACCAAAGAGCCAAAGGCAAATAGGCTATGTGGATTCAGCACCACACTAGATAGATAATTTCGTCTACTTTGATATTAATGAGTTACGTGTCTGTTTTAAAGATTGCATAGTCACAACAGCGATCTAATCTTAACTTTGCATTAAAAGTCAGTGGGGAATTTTCCTGTGTCTATTAATATATTACATTAATTCAGAACTTTAACAGTGATGAATATGTGCATATTAGTTGTCTAATACACTTTTAGTTCCTATGTAAGTAGAATCAAAGTCTCCTTTAGGAAATTTAAAGCTTTTAAGCCAGTAAATATTTCACATTGGTTTCAGCAGTTGGCTTTTTTTCTCTATGCATTGTCAGGAATAAAACAATTCAAAAGATAGTAGTTTTGTTTAAAAATGGCTTTTCCATTAAAGGATAATATAGTAGTAAGAGACAGTGCAAATTAATCATTTGTTTGAAAAACAACTTCGAGAAGACAGTCTCTTTCCTGGATGGAGGGTCCCAGCCTTCCACAGAAGCAGATCAATTTACAATTACAGTGATATCCTGAATTTTTTAAGAGGCTCCATCTATCCAGCAGCTCAGGGAGGAGATTAAAAGGAAATTCATCTGAACAAGAAGACAAGCTTTCCAATAACTCTAGAAAGAGAAATCAGAAGAAGGGGAAATCCTTTGCAACTTTCACTTCTGACTGAAAGATGGGTTGCACAATGACAGTGACCCATTTTTTTCTTTTGAACCATTGGCAAATTCAAAACATATTTTTCAATTCTATTACAGATTTCTAAATGTTTAGCACATATTCAAAAAATGACAAAATACATGTACAGATTTATGCAAAAGAGGAGTAATAATATAGCATTTTCATAAAGTATTTTATGTTTACCCTAAGTTGCTAGGCGTCAGTAGAATAAACTCTCCAGCATTTTATTATGTTTTCACTGAACTCTTCAATGCATTGTATTTAAAAATATTAAAATGGTGACACTGGTTGAGAATAGTAACAACTCTAGTTAACTAATACTTATGGACATGCATTTTGAATTTGCTATGGCCTTAACTCTGCTTACTTTGCATATAGTACACGTGCTCTGAAGTAATGTCAGTTAAACCAGGAAGAAGGAAACTGGGTTGGCTTCTTTCTCCCTTTCTGGCAAAGACCACTCTTAAGGAACTTTCGTTTAGAGCAGGTGTGATCTAATTATGTTGCCTGATGAAGAGCTAGTTCTTCCCTTCAGCTTTTCTCCTGTGACCTCTCTCCTCTATTTTACATGCAATAAGGACAGGATAAATATGTTCACTGTACAGTTTTTAATATAATAAGATCAACTATTTGATCATAACATGATGAAGAATAAGTCAGAGTGGCTCTTTTCAAAAACTGAATGGCAAGATTCACTAAATAAGGTAGAGTGTCTGTGTTTTGCTTCTACTTAAATCTTCACACTCCTTTTCTCAGCTGTTTATTGAGTTTTGTTGTTTTCCCCCTCCTCTTTGTGGGAAGATCTAGAAAGTGAACTACAAGAATCACTGGTCAGTGATCTGAAGGAATATCTGAAGGGGTGTATAAAGTTCAGCTAAAGTATCAGAGGGAATAATAAAACTGAACAGTAGTGAGCTCATCCAACTCGGATGGTATTTTACGTTTCCTTCTGTGAAGGAAATCGGTCAGGGGAATGTGTGACTAAGACTGTGTCTAGGAAATCAGCTTGCTTATATGCCTTTTGGGACCTGCTATGACCATTTTTTGAGAAACATGCTAGTTTTGTGTTGAATTTAGTCTGGCATCAGCTTTTGTAAGTGCTGTTCATGACTTGCATGTGGCTGGTTTTTATTTCTAAAGATTTTTGAAATAATGTCTTGGTGTATGCTACTTTGTGTCTTTTATACTGGTTTACTGCATTGTGGTTTCTTAAGGATGCCCTTGACAGTAATCTGCAGGGGTTATGAGGTTTGAGTTGAGGCATTCTTTCTCCTATAAAATAACAATTGTGATATCTGGTACAGTTTCCTTATACTTCCTTTTTTTTTTTTTTTTTTTTGAGGGGTTAGTGTTTTATGGGGTTTGGGATTTTTTGTTGGTTTTGGGGCCGGGGCATTCCTTTAATTCAAATTTCAGCTGTTTACTTACAACCTGTGAAAACCTCTCCGGGGTAATGATTTTTCCTGTCTATTGCCATCCTCCTAGCTACTACCATAAAAATCTGAGGTGTTTGTAATACTCAATTTAACCATTTAGAGGCTTAATTGTCTTTGATTCAGCATGGACAGTGTTGTGAACAACCTGCTTTGGGCTGGAAGGTTGAACTAAGTGACCTCCAGAGGTCCCTTCTAATTTCCACTATCCAGTGATATGGATGCCATCACTAAGAAATTTCTACTTCTTCGACTGAAACTGATTTGAAGTTTTTGTTTTCATAACTTTTTTGATCTCTTATGTGCATGGTGAGACCGCATCTGGAATATGTGTCCAGTTCTGGGCCCCTGAGTTCAAGAAGGACAGGAAACTGCTTGAAAGAGTCCAGCACAGAGCCACAAAGATGATTGAGGGAGTGGAGCATCTCCCTTATGATGACCGGCTGAGGGAGCTGGGTCTCTTTAGCTTGGAGAAGAGGAGACTAAGGAGTGACCTCATTAATGTTTAAAAATTTGTAAAGGGCAAGTGTCAGGAGGATGGAGTCAGGCTCTTCTCAGTGATAGCCAATAATAGTACAAGGGGCAATGGGTACAAGCTGGAGCACGGAAGTTCCATGTGAACATAAGAAAAAACTTTTTTACTGTAAGAGTGACAGAGCACTGGAACAGGCTGCCCAAAGAGATCGTGGAGTCTCCTTCCCTGGAGACATTCAAAACCTGCCTGGATGTGTTCCTGTATGACCTAGTCTAGGTGATCCTGCTCTAACAAGGGGGTTGGACTGGATGATCTCTTGAGGTTCCTTCCAACTCCTAACATACTGTGATTCTGTAATGAGTATTTGCTGTTGCATATTTATGCTGTAGTTACGATGTGTTTAATGGACCTTCAGTGCTTTGAATGGCATTTGGATGACCCTAGTTGATCATAGTTACTATGTCATGGTGTCTGTCTGCTTGATGACTTGAGGTAGAGAACAGCACTTTTTAGCAACTTACAGGATTTTTGGTATTAAGAAGTGGAGATTCCACTGATGTAAGGTGGACACACACTGGCGAGCATTGGACTTTTTTTTGAAGTTGTAAGAATTTTTTTAATGACCTGTTTTGTTCATCAGTAATTGCCCTTCTCTGAGACTACTGATTTCATTTGCAATTGATAGTTGTTTGGTTTAGATTCTACACTGCTACATTTAACTTCTTTGAGTTCCTGAAATGTTTTAAATTTCATTCATATACTACCTTAACTATTTTGAAGCCTTATTGAACTGTTTCAATATATGCACAAAAAAAGTCTATGTACTACAATTCAGTAAAAACTGCTTATGCTAACTATTGCTAAATGTTATTCTCCAGTTTCTTTTATTTTTAAAGTGAAATTTTCATACCCAAGAACAGCTTATAATCTTGTTTACACTGCCCACCATAGGCTAAGATGTTGATCGATCCGTAAGTTTTGCAGTGAACAACTACTTATTCCTAAATAGAGACTGCCATACAGTTATCACTCTTTCAAGTGATAGCAAGAAGATGCATGTTTTTCTTGGTCTGTCATTTTGTGATGCAGGCTGTGTATATACCATTTCTATACACAACTGACTAAGCGTAGGCATTTCTTGCCACATCAGAACTCGCCTTTACTTCTTTCTATCCTGTGCTTCATTTGTTTTTGTTAAATCAACTGACACAGTGATCTGTGATGTGCTGTCAGTGTTGGGTGTGATGCCAGCCTACAGTTACTAATATCATTACTGAAGAGCTGCACAAAATCAGCAAAGTTCGATCACACAGTAAAATTGCTTCTTCTGACAGTTTGAAGTAATGTACATTACACTCTCGAATTGGAAGACGCAGCATTGGATAGATATCTCTGGAGCAAAAAAAGTCATATGAAAAAATCTGGGAGGCAATGCCTTTACCCTAATTATCTGCTTTAAAGACTATTGATCAGATCTCAGAAAGAATAGATCAGTATAGCTCTGCTGAATTATTTGAGCTATCTGCAATGATGTGATACCAAGACTTGGTCTTCTGTATAACAATTGCAGTTGGATGTTTTCCCCATCTTTTTAACGAAAGTAGAACTTGAAATAGACTTTCTGTAGGTAACAGTGCCTTTTTACAGTTAAAGGGTAAAAGTCTTTGTTACCTGAAGAAAACACATAAGTATCTACATTTTTATGCCTCTATTATGTTTCAGTATGTGGGGATTGGTCCTTGGATAACAACTTGCTCAACATTTGATGCAATGGAGAATCAGAGGAAAGGCAATAATATGCACATAGGAATCATACAGAAGTTTACATGTACTCTAGGGATAGTGGAGGCCCTGAATAAAATAGTGTCAAGTGGTTTCCAGTGGGACCAGAGATGTGTTGCAAGCTCTGCAGCCCAAGAGCTCTCCTTCACCTCTTTCTGAGCTTTTTCAGCCAGCAACTTCTCTATATGAATTTTCCTTGTCCCATTGTCTTGAAAAGAGGACTGCGCAACGGCCTCCTACTTCACCTGAAGAGCCTATGAACAAGTGTATTTGCTGTCAAATCAGGCTTCTTTGCTGCTTGATATGAACCTGAGTATCAACCTTCTCCTGATTTTTTAACCAGTTTCTGATTTACCCACAGAGCAGAACACAACCTCTGTACCATTGCATATGTGTCAGGTTTTGCAATTTTTACACATTTCAAGGCCCGAATGTATTTTAGAAAGAGCTTGGTGCCACAAGTGGAATTGAAGAAAGGAGAGTTTTCAACACTCTTTGTGAAATTTTTCTAATACCTTTGCTGGCTGGCAAACATAAAATCAGAATCACAGAATCACAGAATCACAGAA
>NW_010209331.1:0-21310 GCF_000695765.1 Mesitornis unicolor
CTGCTCCTTGCAGTGCTAAAATAGCACTTTTGCATGCAAAAACCCACCTGGCCCCATTTCACCAGATGCGCATTCATTTCTATTCCTTTTCATTCTTCACAGAACATGTTATAATCTTTGATCATCATTTGTTTAAATTGTATAAGTAATCTGCCCAGTTTTAATAGGATTTTTCTATGAATCGGCAACAAACCATGAAATGTGATATTTTCACCATGACCGACCCAGGAAATTAGTCAACTTTGTCCTTGATTTACATGGGGCCTGGCCAACTTCTCACACATCACCGTGGTGAGAGCTCACTGCCTGCTCCCTCTACATTTCCATTCTTTCTTTAATTCCTTCCTCTCAAAGCGGGGTTATATACACACCACGGAAGCCCAGGCTGGCCATCCATAAACAGAGCCTGAATTCAGCAATGTCTCCATGGCTGCTCAAGGAGCCCAAATTAATGAGCAAGGCTCCAGAAAACAGAGATTGGAAAAAAACACCAGAGATCTATTATTATCAAACACAATACATTTAGGAGATTTTGTTTTCAGCCTGTTCCTGGTCCTTTGGAGGGCAATGGGACCATTTCTTCAAGTTTTACACGGCAAGTATAAGAACAAGAAGCTTCCTCAAAAGAAAGCTAAGATTCTTATGTGCGATGTTTCATTCTAGAAGCTGGGGCTTACAGGGAAAAAAAAAATGCAGCGGTGCTCAAAATAAAATGGTCAGACTTGGAAATGTGGAGCCACTTCTGAGGCAGATATGAATATAGCTGTTGGAGCCAATCCTTCTGCCCATCCACCCACCCAAGCGTTTTGCTTTATTTTACGTACTGCCCAATTTCTTTCCTAGCTTATATGAAAACCACTTTTATTTCATTGCAATTTCCACTGTTAGCAACTTAAAAGGGTGGGAGAAAGAAGCAAGCAGTCGTTCAGTTACTTCCCCAGGCAGCCGCAAGACAGGCAGCAGATCTATACTGAGGGAACATGTGGACATGTTGCCATGTTACGCTCAGAAGTGCTCTGTGATCCCACCCCAAAAGACACTCTCTGTGAATGTGCAAACGCCAAGAACATCCCCAGCTCCAACAGGTAAACATTACAGCATTACAGAGCACACCACAGCCGCAGTCAAAGTTGTCTTCCTTTCCTCATACAAGCGTGGTCCTTGTGCGTGCGCACACAGCATTTGTGCCGGGTTCCTCAGCGCGGGTCTAAGCCATTACGGCAGCTGCATCTGTGGTCTGGTAGGCAGCTCACACAGCACTGGGGGAACCAGGGTTCTTAGACCATCTTCTGCCTTTACATTGGCCGTTTTCCTCCACTGCCCGTTTTGGGTTAAAATCTCTTGCAGACAGGAGCTGTCTCTCACTGTACACGTTTGTTACACAGTAGGGAAGGGACCGACCATCAGCTGGCTCCCGGGGTTCTTCTCTTGTCCCTGCAGCAATACTGCTTTTTGGCTCACCCCGAAAAGCCACCACATTCCTCATCATCCAGCTAAACCAGCAAAGCGGCTGCCCCTTCCTTCCCATCCTCTGCCTCAGCTCCTCAGGGTGGCCAGATTCTGTGCCCTGGAGGCATTTACAGCCAACTTCCCAATCCAGGCCTCCCTGCCCCCACACCCCGTGCGCTCCCCAGTACGTCACCCCTCTCCGCTCCCCGGTCTGTGAACAGCCCCTAAGGTTAGGTTTTATATTTCTTACCCACTGGCCCCTCCACTCCCACCAAGTCAAACTTCAACCAAACAAAAAAGAAAACAGAGGGAGAGAAAGGAAGAAAGAAAGGCCCCAAGAGGCTCCCGGTCGTTCCAATCAGGTCACTGTTTCCATACCAATTAGGACAGATGCAAAGCACATTATTAAAAATAGGTCTGCAGACCCATCTATGTTGATTATTGTCCTCCGTTTCCGTCCCCAGCCAACTCCGTTAATTAATAAAGAAACTGCCAGGGAAGGAGGGGGAGAAAGGGTGGCAGGGATTCCCCTGACTGGAGCCTCCTGTTCAGAGAGTTCAAGAGAGAAATTGGACACTTGAGCCCCTCTGCCATTTTCCATTGTGTGTGTTTTTCCTAATGAACGGTTTAGTGATGCAGGGCTGGAAGTCAGCTTTACCCCACCCCCACCAACTACCATCCATCATTAAGTGACCCAGTAAGAGGCATTCAGTACTTAACCCTCTCTAGAAGAAGTCAGATTGTTGTGGGGCTGGCTTTTCCCTCTCCAACCATCCCTTCACTCCTCATCAGTTTGTCTGCTTCTGAAACCATCTCAGCAATTTTCAGAGGGGATTGTTCCTCTTAGAGGAGCCCTAGAAAAAAGACAGCAATAGCCACCCCATAGCCAGCCTTTGTACAGAAGAGTAAGCACTCATGTGGTGGGAAACCAGGGATGAGATCCTGGCTGTGTTGACATTGGTGGTGCCAGGATTTCGCTCTCACAACTGTAAAACCATCTGCCTCTGAGAGGAACATGAAGTTGATGGAGAGACGGCCCTTAAGTCTGGGCAAAGGATATTGCTGATCAATATACACGTTGGTGATTTTCAAGAGGAGGAAGAATACATAGTCAGTAAAAGTCAAGGATGGCTGTGAGAAACATAAATGATAGATAATACTTGCAACAGAGAGCACGCTTGTCTCCTTCTAATTCTGCTAGCCCTGCAGGACTCTTCTCCAGCCAAAACTAATTTATCTTCATAACCCTTCCTCAAAAAGCAGGACAGTGTTATTAGTCCCATTTTGACAGTGGGGAAACTGAGTCAAGGACAAAGTAACCTGACCAGATCATTAAATGAGTCAGACAGAGCTAAAAATGGAACTGTGCAGTGCAAGGTTTCTCAGCCAGTGCCTTTGCTTTAAAGCAGAAGTTAGGGGGAGGCAGAGAGGTTAAACAAACCATTATCGTAATTAGACTTGATGAAAGCAAATCTGGGGTTGGGCCCAAGATGGCAGATCACGTTTACCTTGAATGAATGTATGGTAGTGCATCTCCTAAAAATTCTCTATTAAAATGCCCTCATGAGCTCGGAACCCGTGAGGCAGAAGTCCCTGATAAAATTTAGAGTGCAAAAGGCCCTGCATGACCTTGGTCACATCACTTGATCTCTAATGACCTCTAAAGGCTCTCTCCATCTCTAAAACAAGGGCTGTCACACCCATTTGGACTCTAAGCTATTTTTGCAGGGTCTGTTTCTTACTAACACACTTGTACAACATTCATCTATGTGATGTTGGGAACTGCTGATACTTCTGGAATAAGACCGGCCACAAATTGCAGCCATCTCTGCATCTCGGAGCTGACAGGCAGAACACATTCACAAGCACAGGCAGGAAGGAGAACTGTAAAGCATAAGCAAAATACCCACCTGCAGATGCCAGCAAGGCTGTTCATCTGCAGACTGACTGCATTTTCCAATTAAATAGCAAGCTACTTTCACACAGACCATTCTTTCACTAGACTGAAGGGTTTTGTTTTCCTTTTCCTGAGTCACTCTTTACTAGAGACTTTCCACATCACATGTTTTATTTTTCACAAGGGCTCTAATGCACCACGTAATAAAAACTCATGTCATGAGTCCAGAAAATCCACTGCAGGCTTCAAAAATACAAAAAAGAGAGGTTTGGATAGAAAAGAGGTTTGGGTTTTTTTTCAGCCTAATCATTTTTATGGCATTCCCCACCCAGCAAATGGAATTGCTGGAAACATCAGGTGATGGATTTAACACTGAAGTGTGATAATGTGCTTTCCTACACAACAGAACTGAGCTTCTACTGTGGTGTCAGGGCTACTATCATGGACAAGGAGACCACGAACTGAAAACAGCTTAGTCCGAGATTCCCGTTTCTGTAAGGATCACTCATAACTCAGGATGCCAATAATCAAGAGCCAGCATGGATACATTTCAAGTTCACCTGAAAAAACATCTATGATGAGAAAGAAGGTACTCCTAGAAATCCAGAGCATCATCAAGATGCCTATAGAGGGAACTGACTGCTGCAATGAGCTGTATGCTGCAAGTGAAATCCACCTGTGCATGATGAGACGCTGCTGTGTACATAGATGACACATTGCAGTCAGTCATCCCGTCACACAAACAAAAGGCACAGGAGGTCTGGATGTGGCATGGAGCAGTCCTTTGTTTCTCGTGCGCTAGGAATGTTGCATTTTCATAATTTTGATTTCTGCAGAGGACAAAATACATGTGAGGCTGAGCTCTACATCTTCAGTAACTACGCTGGAAATGCACCAGCTTGGCCTGCACACCTGTGACTGAACCAAAGACACCTAGAATTAGAAATGGGGCCTGTATTCTTCATGGGACAAGTCCAGAGAGGAAAAAAAAACCAAACTGTAACTCACTGAGAGGCCACAGAAGCATGGATTATTCTCTGTCCCACCTGAAACACATCTCGGGATTCAGCAAGTACCTTTCACTCCTCCAAACCTTTGAATCTGGCCACTGAGAGCAAAGAACGAATCTGATCCCCTCCCTCATCCATGGGTTGCTGTATCACGCCAACAGAGAGCTCTCAGAACCCTGCTCCTTCTTCTCGTTCCCACAAGTAGAGCCGTTCTCCTGTGAGTGGGACTCACAGATTAACCTTTCTTTGGCTGTCCACAAGGTGCAGTCCTGGCAGAACCATGGGAGAAACTTGGGAACACTTTGTCCTTTGTGTCATTTTTGGGGGGGCTGAGGCCCAGAATACCCAAAATCTGACCCTTAAGTGGGACACACTGTCCCTTAATGGGACACCCCATCAGCTGGGGAATGGCATCACCGTACATTTATCTTTTGGAGCCAATTTCAGAGGCACTTCACTTCTGAAGCACTTTTAGGCCCTGGTACAATTTACGCAGGGCACACTCTGCTCTCCAGCTAAGCAAACATTGTTTTGTTTTCTTTAGCCCTTGAGAGCTCTTGCCTCCAGCGTCCCCCCAAGGGGAAAGGAGCAGAGCCTCTTGTGTCGGTTGAGTGCTCACACAAGAGGCTGGTAAAGCAAGTGGTCCCTCTTGGCTCATGTGCAGAGGAAACGCAACCCACGATGCAGCACAAGATGCAGAGCTTACCCTGTATCTGGACCTGCTCACTGTCTGTCTGCTCCCCTCCTCCACCACCAATTTGTGAGCAAGTCTCTGACCTGATTGGAACAAACCCTTCAGCAGATGTTTCCCTAACTTCCTGAGAGGCGTGTTGGTGGCTCCTTGTTGGAGAGCCCTCAGATCAGGCTGAGAGCATCCAAGTGAGTCTAAAGCACGCAGGAGGGCTCTTCAACCACAGAGAGCCCAGCCATCCTCCAGCTGCTAAATAAATATAAGTGGCAGTGACAGAAAATCAGCCCTCCACAAAATTGTTATGGGATTTGCCAACAAAATTTAATACCAGCAAGAGCAACATAGTGCTGAGGGGGGAAGAGGCTATTAATAAAGAGCAAGGGAATGCTGGGGGTGAGCAATCGTACTACCGAGAGGCAAGTCAGTGCTGAGGGGGCGAAAGCTGGCATGGGCAAAGATCTAATAATATTGAATTTGCCTCTTCTCCGCCAGCAATTTGTATGCAAGCCACCACAGAAATACTGATGATAGGAAATAGTGACAGAGAGAAAAAGAAATAAATAATTAAAATAATCAAAGCCTACACAAGTAGAGACCATCCAGACTTCACCCAAGGTAGATCTGGTTAGTGCTGAATTCCCAAATGAAAGCAAGAAAAGCCAGAGCAGAAGAAGAGCCAAGTGGGAGAGTTAGTCAGCATCTAATCCAATCCAGTGAATGTACCACAACAACAATAGACGGCTTCAGGCCCAACTCAAAACACGGGTGAACTGGTCTTCAGTAAGATAAAGGTACACGTGAACAGGCCTTCATTCCCAAGATGCTCCTTGCTCAGCACATGGAAGAGTTGAGTGACCAAATGTAGAGTCCATCATCTGCTGTATCCTGTGTAAATAGCTGGCTATGCATCACAGATTTCTCCTCTTCTGTGAGTTTGCCTCCCCTCAGTCCAGCAACTTCTCTAGCCTTTGGCCTACAGTGCAAGTCAACTGCTTTTTTGTCCAGAAGATTTCATTATTTATAAAAAATGGAAGATCTTCACCAGAAGCAACTTAAGAAGCCTCATCACTGAAAAATTCAACAGCCTACCATTTATGGCCTGCATCCAGTTTTGGGTCCTGTATTCATACAGGGAGAGCAGATCTAAACAAGGAGATATTCACAGCTATAAACCTCATATACATGAAGACAAGTATCTCTCTCTCCAGGTGAGAGGTAAATGCTTAACTCCCAAACTACACATCCCAGCCTGCTCCTCAGCACTCCTCACCTAGTAACTCACACAGCTCTTCATTCCCAGGTACCGCCTCTTTACATCTACACGTACCCATATTTAACTCAGATGTCTGAATTTCACTGCAAACAAGCTGCCTGAAAACCAAGCAGTGCAAGGTCCAAGTTCTTTTGTGGATTCTGCCCCTAAACTTTGAGGGTTTTTTCCCAACTCTGAAATGGGAATAGCGGCAAATAAAGACAGTGAAGCGTTCAGGTACTGTCATAACGCAATTAAACTCAGTAATTGAACTACCAAGTCTAAGGAAAGGAAAATTAAAATCCCTATAGAAGCCATTACAAGAAAGATATTTCCCAATTCTTCAACCACACCACAGCCTTTGCAGTTTACTGTCACATCCCAGTTAGATGCTCTCCAGCACTGTTTCTGCCATGTGCAAAGAGCCACAGAATTCACCACTCCAGTGAATTTCAGTGATAGCACAAAACAGACAGGAAGCCAGAGGTTTTACATAATAAAATATTATGGCATTGACTCATGACTCATTTCAGTACTCCAGTCCATAGAAACGTCTAAAGGCAGCTGCTTTCCCAACATATTCATCTTTTCACAGAATACCATGCTCTTAATGCCACCTGTGCTCCCCACGCATGCTGTCCTGTGTGTCAAGAATATTCACCCCTAATTTCTAAATATAGTTTGCAAAATCCCACACCTTTCTCTTTTAATGATATACAAGAAGTATATGGACAAAATTAACCTTGTAGTTATGTACTGGATAGGATTTTACTTTAGAGCCCTTGATTCAGACACCCTGTGTAATAGCAGGCAGATGATCACATTTCAAAGCTCATCAGAGTTAACAGACATCCTACTAAAATTTCATCTAGTTCAATCTCCTGCCATGAGCAGGGTCACCTCCCACCAGACCAGGTTGCCCAAAGCCCTGTCCAACCTGGCCTTGAACACTGCCAGGGAGGAGGCATCCACACATTCCCTGGGCAACCTGTGCCAGAGTCTCACCACCCTCACAGTAAAGAATTTCTTCCTGATATCTCATCTAAATCTACCCTCTCTTAGTTTAAAACCATAACCCCTTGTCCTTTTATTACACTCCCTAATAGAGTCCCTCTCCATCTTTCTTGTAGGCCCCCTCTAAGTACTGGAAGGCTCCTATAAGTTCTCCCCAGAGCCTTCTTTTCTCCAGGCTGAACAACCACAACTCTCTCACTTGATCCTTGTAGGAGAGGTGCTCCAGCCCTCTGACCATCTTTGTGGCCCTCCTCTGGACCTGCTCCAACAGCTCAATGTCCTTCTCACGTTGAGGGCCCCCGAGTTGGACGCAGTACTCCAGGTGGGGTCTCACAAGAGCAGAGCAGAGGGGCAGAATCACCTCCCTAGCCCTGGTGGCCACACTTCTTGTGATGCAGCCCAGGATGCGATTGGCCTTCTGGGCTGCAAGTGCACATTACCAGCTCATGTTGAGCTTCTCATCAACCAACACCTTCAAGTCCTTCTCCTGAGGGCTGCTCTCAATACATTCTCTGCCCAGCCTGTGCATATGCTTGGGATTGCCCCAATCCAGGTGCAGGACCTTGCACTTGGCCTTGTTGAACTTCATGAGGTTCACACAGGCCCACCTCTCCAGCCTGTTAAGGTCCCTCTAGATGCCATCCCTTTCTTCCAGGGTGTCAGCTGCACCAAAAACAGCTTGGTGTCATCAGCAGCTTTGCTGAGGCTGCACTCAATCCCACTGTCCATGTCGCCAACACAGATGTTAAACAGCACCAGTCACAACACCAACCCCTGAGGAACGTCACTGGTCTCCACTTGGACATCAAGCCATTGTCCGCAACTCTTTGAGTGTGCTCATCTAGCCAATTCCTTAGCCACCAAGTGATCCATCCATCGAGTCCATGCCTCTCCAATTTAGAGACCAGGATGTCATGCAGGACAGTGTCAAACGCTTTGCACGAGAACAGGTTGATGACATCAGAGCTGCTCTTCCCTTATCCACCAATGCTGTAACCCCATTGTAGGGGGCCACTGAATTTGTCAGGCACAAGGTGCCCTTAGTGAAGCCAGGCTGGCTGTCACAAATCACTTCCTTATTTTCCATGTGCCTTAGCATAGTTTCCAGGAGGATCTGCTCCATGATCTTGCCAGGCCCAGAGGTGAGACTGACCAGCCTGTAGCTCTTCAGTACACTTCCTACCTTAAGTTGTATAGACTTATTTTTCTGTAACTGATTAAACAAATAGACTAGAAAAGCAAGTTTCAAAGAGAGAGAGAGAAGTCCAGTGCTCTAAGATCTTAAACCTGTGCTCAGGCCATTAGATCCAACAACTCCCAGAAGAAATCCAGGCTTCACATCACTGCTCAGAACTTCAGGAAAGACCTAGAAGTGTATTATGTCAAAACTTGCTGACCACAAGAACACAGTGGTCTTTGATTACCGGTGATTACAATGCTGATTCACTGCTCAAACCATAGTCCAGCCCTTGGAGGAAAACAGTTTTTGACCCTGTATGTGCATCTTTCCTCTTTGCTCTTGCCAAAAGCACATGCACTATCCCAGAAAAATTAGCTCCAGCACATCACCACTACTAAGTTTATTTATGTTAAAGTAAACATGACTTTTCCTCCAGAATTTTCGCTGTGTTCTCCCTCTCCTTCCCCCAGTGAACCCGACAAACACAGCTCCTGAAGTCCTGCCAGGAGGCATGAGGCTCAGCAAAGCACAGCCCACACAGCGAAGCCCCAGAATGACTCCTAGGCTTCATCCCACCATCACCTGCCCCTGTGGCCTTAGCAAAGCTGGTGACAGAACAGCTGGAACATCCCCCAAATCTTCACTAATTATCCCCATAGACTTCAATGTCCTCCAGAACCATTTGGAGGATCCTCCTAATTACTAGCCAGACAATGGAGAGTGGAGTCGGGTCCCTGGGATACTCCAGCCTGCCAGTCCCAGCCACGCATGTTCCTGTTTGGCCTCTGGGGCTGACTGCTCCATATGGAGACCTACACCCCACGCTCCCCTGCTTCCATCTCCACCCAGCTCCCTCCCTGCCCCCATCACCGCCACCCCCAGCATGTGGATTTTATGAATGAAACTTTCTGACAGTTATGGGGTTGGCAGAGGCCTATTCAGCAAGCCGGGGAATGTGTGAACATCAGGCTTCATTAGAGACTTCTCCCAGTCAGCTGATAGCTCATTAACTTAAAGTGGCCTCTTGTTTTAAAACCTCAGAGACCAGGAGGTGGGGTGGAGAGAAGGGGGGGGATGGTTCTCATTGTTCCTCTTGCCTCTCCCCCCCTCTGCCCCCTGTGAGATTAGGCGCCCTTGGAGGGGAGAGAGAGAGGCTAAAACAACTTTAATTAGTTATTTTCAAAGATTTTCTCCCCCTTTCTTCCTTTTTTTGTGTGTGTGAGGAGCAGGGGGGGTCTCTCAGCTGGGTTTTTCTGCATGGAGGAGCTCACGTCATTATGCTTAAATCCAGCTCCTCCATCCTTTGTCTCCTGGCCAACAATAGAAGAGGGCTTGTAAAAAGCTCCTTCCAAAACTCCTGGAGACTGTTTGAAAAGGAAGACGGGGTGAGGACTCCTCTCTTTCCTCCTGCGGGCACAAAAGTGACAGTCTGGAGCCTGTGCCAACAGCTTTCCTGTGTTACAAGCTAGTACCGGGGTAAGTAGGGCAAACAGAGCGCTAATGCCAAAACTGCTGCTCTGTCAGGTGAAAAGTGGAGCCAAGACTCACATCACAAAGTGTCTGGTGACTGCTCTGTGTGGATTTAAGGTCAGGCTGGAGTTCTGCACATCGAGGTGAGTCTTAGGACTTTATCCCAAATCCTGTCTGTCCTTTAAAGAGGTCATAAAATAACAGCAGCAATAGGACAAATCCTCCTTTGTGACCCCACTTCAGAAGAACTCAAAATAAACAACTAAGTTACCATTATTGTCACCAATAGGACTGACCAGCACATTTGTTTCATATAGGCAACCAAACTACAGTGGCTTTCAGCAACTCAAGCGAGATGGAGTTTAGCAGAATAGAGAAGGTGCCACCCCCTCAACTGTGGCAAAAACAAAAAGGGGGGGGTGGCACGTTTGTTCCTTGTTAGCACCAAGGCCCAAAACAGTGCCCTAGAGCAGCAGCTGCTGCAGTGCAGTGCCAACCTCCAGCTTTTCTTACAGCTTTTCTTAGAGTACTGCAAAGAAACATTTCTTTTCATAAGTTCTCTTCAGGCCCATCCACAAAAGGGATGTGCCTCTGAAGAGGATATCAGTTGACATTTTAGTGAGGAGATGAGTTCATGTGTGAGGCAGAAAAATGAACCATGAATTGTGATCTAACCAGGACATTTATACATGCTGTACAAACACCTCCTCTGCCTGCTTAAATTAGGAGCTCCCGAGAATTTGAACCTATAGATGGGTAGCGCTGAAACTTTATTCTTATATTCCAGCACAGATACAAGAACTGATGAGCTGGTGAACATTGCAGTGGAAGGGGATGCCAAGGAGTAGGTGCAGATTGTCTATCGTGCCTTCACGAAGCAGATTCAAAACCAGCAGTCTGGACTACAGGCTTTTCAGGGTAGAGATTTCTACTGCAGTTTTAAGCACTCAGTACCTGAGTTGGTCAGCTTTCTTACATTGCTTACAAATTAAACAGCTTTTGCAAAGTCTTTTGCAATATTTTCCATAGCAAAATGGAAGCTGGGCAGAATCTGCAAAGCAGTGTGACAGCTCCTGTGAGGCTAGCAGTTAGAAAAGACTGAGCAAAAGATGGGTCAGAGCATACGAACCAGTGGGCAGCAGCAGTTTTGTGCATAGCATTGGTATTCAAATAGGAATTTTCTGAAGACTTAGAGCACTGGCATTTTAAACTTCTTTCCCAGCATGAAGGCTGCATCATGACATGATCCAAATTTAACCTCGATAGGCTCTATGCTGCCACAGCTGGGATGCTCCCAGTACCCAAAGTAGCTAATGCAGGCTTTGCTGAATTGATTTATTTCTTGGCGCCAGTCACAAGCCCAAAGCACCTTATACTTCTCAGTCTAATGCACAGTTCCTGCCATATGGAGACACTGGTTGTTATCTTACTGTAGTATTGAGAGACTTCAGCCAAGATGAGTATCGTCTCCCTTGCTGGATGCACCATACGAAGAAACACTTCTGACCCAAGAAGTTTGTGGTATGAGTGGATTAAACAGGAAAAGTCTAGACAAACTAAGAGATGAAATGACTTGCCGAGGTCACTGGACAGCACAACGTTACATCTAGGACAGGGCTTAGTTGCCTGGTGCTTGTGCTTCTGTATTAAGGTGCCACCCTGGAATGGAGCAGCTTGGTGCACACAAACTGCTCAATCCCTTGAAGAACTTTTTCCTAGTAATGGATCTACCACAGGATGGTGTGGGGCACAATCATTCCCTGCATGCACATGGCAGAGACTCCAGGATTAGCACATGATAACCACTGCAGCATCACAGGTTTTGTATTATTGCTGTGATGTGCCAGATAAGAAATTCCCTTAGGTAGATTCCTTGAAGTATGTTCAGCAAAAAGATGCTTAAAATGTCCTACCATCATCTCCCAGGGCACTAGACTTCCCTTCACTATGAGCACTTTATTTTTTTACCCCCGAGCACTTTTCCGTTTCAAATCCCCAGTCACAGGATGAGTGTTCTTGTATAAGTAACTAACTGCCTTGGCACTTGCTAAGGCTACAAGTATTATATTTTAGTTCTCTGCTTCTCTGGGGTTCTCCAAGTGCCCCAGCAGGTACTGGTCTTAAGTTTACAGATACTGTCCCATTCACCTAACTAGAAATTGTGGAGCACTGAGTATGCCAGCTACCTTTTACCTCTCATACCAAGATGTAACACACTCTCTTCTTTTTTCCTCTCCTTCCTTTCTCATTCAGTGGTGCCCCAAAAAAACCAAGCATGGTACCAATCAGTGAGAATCCTTCTTTATCCCACAGTGCAATGCATTCATCTTCCCTGAAGATTAAAAAGTATGTCTCATCCCAAAACCAGCTGGAGGAGGAAGATGCCCTGTTCCATGAGGACCTCCTGGCTGGTGGGAAGTGACGTGCATTCTCTACCCAAAGCCACACGAGGATGAACTTTTGACTTCAACGTCTGCCAGGTTGAAACTTATTTGTCTTCTCTCCTTGTAAAACAATCCCTTTTTACCGTGTTGTCTGTGTGAGGGTGGCAACTAAGGCTCAGCCTTCTGTCATGGCCCATATCATTGCAGATTTAGCCTGACATCATCAAAGCTCATGCTGAACTGCCAAGTTCCCTCCTTGTTTTCATCAATTTGATGCTTTTTTTCTAAACATATCCATATGTCACAACTCTGACGGCATGCCTTTCCTAGCTGTCTTTTCCTCCTCCACTGTCACTATTTCATTTATGTATACAAAGATTCCTAGATCAAATACAGATCACTCAACATCCTGACATTCTCAAGAGCTGGCTATGAACTCTGATTATCACGGAAAATTTCTCCTAAAACAAGTATCAGAGAGAGTCTATTTTTTCTTCTCGGTGAGACCTCAGCCAGCGTAATCCTGACATGTGGGACTTCCACACGCTCAGCCACTGGACAATGCTATGGCATAAGGAGACGGTGAGTCATCGCTCAGAGCTGCGAGCTTCTGCAGGTGTGCTGCACTGGCAGGGAAAGTTGAGGTCACTGCTAAGAGAACGGTACCTCACTGAAAATGGTACATGACTAAACTGTGATAGAAGGCAATAGGGAAGCATTACAAAACCCAGCATATTAGTAAAATGCAAAGCAATGATATGTCCTCACTCCCTAAAAGTGATTTAGTTGAGCTGAGAACATTTCAGAGGACTGGGCATCCCAACAGCGCAGCCTTTGAAGTACAGAACCGGTGGCAAGTGCACAAGCAATAAAAAACGGTGGTTGGATAATGAAAAACTCTCCTGTATCCCATCCGCTAATATCAAGGTCTAGTGGAATGCTTTTTATTTTAGCCCAGTTTGGGTAGGTTCTCACAACATTTGGATAGTTCATTTGGTTAGCTGAAATTCTACCAGGCAAGAGGGAATAAATACCAGTTAACAAGTCTGTCACCAAAGCCAGCATAAGAACAAAAAGGTTGCCATGAAGGGGCACTAAAAGAAGGCACCAGCACTGCATCCAGGGAAAGTGTAGGGAGAGGATTCTTGCAGAAATATCATTATGAAGGATCGGGAAGAAAAGGCCATCTACTTGGTGCCTGTTCTGAAGGATGCAATGTTGTCACGGAAGAAAGCAGAGAAGGAAAGAAAGAAAGAAAGAGAGAGAGAAAGAAATCAATATGAAGTTCTTTCAGGAATGGAATGAACACAGGGGGTGCCTCTGTTTGGCAGCCCCAGGACACTTGCAGCCCAGGCTCGGATTGTGTGGATATGTTTTTGACTTGTCCCGGTCAGCAGATTAATGGCATTAACGAAGTTTCCATTAGCATCGGAGATTGGGGAGGAGGGTGAAGAGACAGAGGCGTCCAAGCGGAAAGCCACATGACTGCAGAATTGATAAGGCTAAAGATGAAACGGAGCTTCATTGGCAGAAGAGAGGCCAGGAAATGCCACTACAAATTAGCCCCAGGCCTCATTTCTTTTCCCTTCATTATCCAAACCCCTTCAGGAGAAGAATGGAAGAGGTTATGACCCTCTCCCAACACACACATACACAGATATTGAGTGAGTCTCTCTCAATGAACATAGACGTGGGTATATCTGTGTGTGTCTAAGGGTCTGTGTGTGTGGTATATTTGTGTCTAGGCAAATCCACATTAATAAATTAAGTAAAAAAAATAATTCGGTATTTGCATCAACATATATCTACATATCTGTATATGTAAGGGCACATGTTCTCATATCTACAATATTTGCAGCTAAACCATGCAATTGTTTTTGATATTAGTGAGCTTTTACTGAAAGCAAAGACCTTGCACAATTCAGTGAAAGTCCCAGCACCAGCACATGCTGTCTGTGTCCACAGGAGCTTGTATTTGACTTACGGAGTTACTGGGCATAGGTAAGTTTCCATATATATGCTTTCCTGCAGACCTTGTACCTTGTACCTGCTTCTGAAGGTCTATGCACAGGGCATTCTCTGGGGGCACCTACAATCTTCCACATGTATTTTTTTTTGTCTTCTGTGTGCGTATCTTCACTGTATGCATCTGTATTCCACCAGTTATGTGGTTGCTTGTCTCTGCGTCCCAGCTATGTCTCTTTTGTGCATGGGTGCCTTTTTCAGAAGTCTGCATACCTCAAATAAGTTCTGGTGTGCGTATGTGCTCCTGTTTGTTTCTCTGTTTGTGTATCTTTGAATAGATGTGTCTGCATTTGTGAAAACTTTTCTCAAAATTACATGTAACCTGTTCTGTGTAAAACTGTGGACAAATTTTGCTGCCTATCCTTGCGCATATCATTCTTGAGTATATATGAAATGTCTGTTTGTAGCTGTTGACTACTTATTGTACCTGAAAGTTAATGAATACAAGTAAATATAACAATGAATACTAAGAAGTATTTGTCATAAGAAACACACAAAGTCCACTACACAGGTATAAGAACTAGCTAAGGAGAATGGAGCAGAGGATGAGATCTATTTTAGCTGGTCATTCATATCCAGCAAATTGAGGGAGAGGAAGATGATTTCCTGCATAGATTAAAGAGTAACATTTTTCCAAGTCTAATGGCATCTACGTGTTGTTAGTAAGAAAGGTAGGTTCTCTTCAAAAAGACTGTTAGCCATAGGCTACTAACAGAAGAGACAACTTTGCCTAGGGGTAAACAAGAAAACAACCTCCTTCTGCATTTGGAAAACAAAAAGAGGAGAGGAAAAAAGCCAGGGAAGGATGTGTAAATGGAGCTTTGTGCAATGGTGCTCTGTTATGTGAGCTGTATGTGACAATAGCCCTGAAACCCTATGCGAGCAAACTCATAAAAGAGGTCACTGTCTCTTTAATTAAAGCTCCCTGGTTTGAGGTTAAAAACAAACCCAGTGTTTTATGACCAGGTGTGCGTGTGAAAGAGATGGGAACCCGATCCCCAGCCCAGTGGCACAGCAGCAGAGAGGAGATAAGAGAGGAAAGCTTTTTATTAAGGTGTCGCTTGAATGCTGCACCAGGCAAGGCAAACGCTGCAGAGGCAGGACACACAAGCCCCCGGGGACCAATGCTGCAACAGGGCAGCACCAGGCAAGGGGAATGCTGGAGAGGCAGGACAAGCCTCTGGCACCAAGCCTTCTAAACCCTCAGGAACAGGAGAGAGGGATCTAAGAGCATCAGCTGAACAGGGAAGAGAAAAAGCACCAAGAAGGTAAGGGGAAAATAGCAACCATGACCAATTTCCAAGACCTACAGAGGCAAAGAAGACAGCCATCATGTGGTATCTCTCAGCTGGCAAATAACAGGAGCTAGAGCAACTACAGAGTCCTTGTTGGTAGGGTTTGAGAGGGACCAACCCTTTGTAAAGCAGTTTGCAGGCAAGAGCCTCATATTGTTTGTGGAAACAATAGATACTAAACTGATCCTAGCGTCTAATAAAATGCCAAACCAAGATAAGAAGCAAAGAGGTTGCACCCTTTTCCTGAGCCTTTCCTGTCGGTGATGACTCAAGACATTCATGCCCACTACACCATTACTGACAGCAGATCACACTCGGAAACTGCGGCTTCCATTTGCCGTATGATCTAATCTCTAGATCTCACTTCCAAGGTACCCATCACTACAATATTGAACTCTAATGAAATGCTTGTGTCCCGTGGGTCCATTTGGTTACGGGTCCTTTCTTTATAAACCCTCCAGCTGTCTCTCCCTGTCCCTACAACTTATCAACAAGGACAACACCAGTCAGCCAGCATTCTGTGCTTCTGTGCGTGTGATACCCCTCTCTTTCGGACTGGCACAGAGAGCTGCACATCTTCAACTTGAAACAGGGGTCAATCCAGAACTACAGCCCTGGGTTGCAGGCCACAGTCTCTTCTGGGTAAAACCATAATGCAAGCCCTAAATACCACTCTCTCTGGGAACTTGAAATCGTGTATTTTGAGACACAAAATCTGACTTCCAGCTTCAGCATTGCCATGATTATCCCAAAAGTTGAAACAACACTGCTATGAGATCCTCAGCAAACAGATTTGCTACAGGAATTACCAAAAGAAAGCTGAACTGTAACATGGAACAAAAAATCCTGTGAACCTTCCGTCTCATTACGTAGCTATGTAAATAACAGCAACAAACGTGTTCTTCAAGCTCAGCATTAGGAATAAATGAAAGGCTAACTTGGAATTTTCTCTATTCAAAGAATAGAAAATATGCATGCAATTTTCACTCAAATTGTTTTAATTTGTATTTTTCTTTCAGAAAATTTAGATAAAATTTTAATGGATACAATCAGAAGCCAGTAGAAGGTCAGCACATCATTTACTGCATTCAGTGAGAATATCAGAGATCCATGCATGGGAAAAGCAAAAGGAGAAACACAGAAGAACAAAAAGGATAGAGAGAGCTGGCTACCATCACAGAGTGACATTTTACTCACATTTATCAGTCTTTTACTGGGGATTTTAAGTTTATTTCCAGATGAGACTGAATATCCAATCTCCAAGCTATAGGCAGGGAAATTAAGGCACAGAGAGGAAGTTTGACAGCCACAGAATTAGGAACAGAACCGAAGTCTCAACCTTGTTCAAGAAAAAGAACAACTTATCACTCCAGCAAACTCCCAACAGGGCTTCCTCCATTTCTTGAGACCTTTCGCTGCAGAACAATGCTTTTTCAAATATATAAGTTACTACCTTTGATTCTTAGTCAGTGGGTGAAATTCTGCAGCCTGTGTTATGCAGCAGGCCACAGTATGGAAGCAAATAGTTCTTCTGGTCTTGAAAAGTATGAAAACCGATTATTAAATGAATCCTTGGTGTAAATTCACTGAAATCAACTGAATCTTGCCAGGAATGGGTTTAAACCTCTTATGGTGACCTGTTTGCTAACAGAAGACAGACAGGGCCCTGAACTACAATTCTATCATTTTTATTCCCTTGTAATGTACACAGTCCTCCCACATAATGTTTCCACAGTCATGACTGCCTCTCTTCTTTTTACACCCACTATGAAGTCTGACTTCTAACTTCCAAAGTAGTGGGGCACATTCATTGGTGGTATAACTCTCTTACTATCAGTAAAGTTAGAATACAACTGAATTTACCCCTTTCCGGTTTCACAGTCCGGCTTCATTCAACAGTCTGTGCATAACGGTCCAAGCTGACGAGTATTCTGTATATGAAACAGTTCAGAAATATAGAAGAACATAGAAGATGTAGAACAAAGATTTGTTTGTCTAAGATAAAATGATTGAGCAAACACATAAAATGCAGATTTACATTGACTGCAGATTTATTTCAGAATCACAGAATATTGGGAGTTTGAAGGGACCTCGAAAGCTCATCCAGTCCAACCCCTGCCAGAGCAGGATCACCCAGACCAGGTCACACAGGAACACGTCCAGGCGGGTTTTGAATGTCTGCAGAGAAGGAGACTCCACAACCTCTCTGGGCAGCCTGTTCAGTGCTCCATAACCCTCACAGGAAAAAAGCTTTTCCTTATGTAATTGTCTATCTGTTTCAGCCTAGATGAATTAATTTCCTGAAAATCAAATTCATTCCATTTGATATGCAGAATAAGAAATGTACACCCCTTTAAACTCAAATCTGTAATGCTTTCTAATTACAAAAAAGAGGAAAATTAAACTAAATTTTAAGAAAACCAACACACTGAATGTAATCATTTCAGGCCTAAGGAAAAAAATGCTTGTTTTAAACTAAAACAATTATCCTCCTGCTTTCTCCATATCCTCCACTTTTTTTGGTGCTGCAAGCAAACCAGCAGATCAGCTACTGGAAATACCCTACTTCGACATCCAATAATCCACCTGGTGTTCCTTGGGCTGAATTTTCCAAGCTTTGCTACCCTGTTGCCCCTGACACTGAGGCAAAGCAAGGGGAGCCTGTGTACCATGAGTACCAGTTAGCAGGGAGAACCACTTCCATCTACTTTGCACTTGTGTAAATAGTCACATCAAGTGTGGGACTTCGGGCATCTGTTTGTAGTCTCCTGCTGAGCAGGAGCATTGCCAGCATCTGCTGCATGGCTGATGTCGGGTCTCCTAAAGCATGATTTTAGTAGCAAGGGCAAGTTACTTTGTTGTTGGGTTTGGGGTTTTTTGTTGGTGTGGGTTTTTTTGTTTGGTTTTGTTTGCGTTGTGGTTCATAAAAAGTGCTGACCATTTTATTTTCACATCCTTGCTCAAGAAAAAACAATTTCTCAGAATTTAGTTTTTCCATAGAACAATAAAACCTCTTCCACTCCAGATTTACCGTGATTTTGTTGTACCACTCCACAAATACCACTACTGTCTTTGTGCCTCAGTTCTTTATGTGCAGAACAGGAATAACACTGCCCTCACTTACCAAGGCCCTAAAACCCAGGAAAATTCCTTCAGATATTTAGACATTATAGGCTTGGAGGCACAGAAGTACTGTAAAGCTGCCCCCAAAGTTACAGCTAGCCAATGTTTAGCATTGAGGGATTTTAAAAAGTGTACAAATTCACTAATCAAACCATAGAGACCCGATAGTGTAATAGACTACAACTGAATTGGATACCAGAGACTGACTGAAACTTCAAAGGCATCTGGACTGCCACAGCCACACAGTCTCAGTTTTTTCTTTGTTCACTCCAGCATTATCCTGAAATGGACTGGTCTTGCTTAGGTATTCTTTGCTTAAGGCCTGAGAAGGGAAGGCATATCTTTGGGATTAAGGGTATCTATATGAGACTCTGCAATATAAATTCAATTCCAAACTCACCTCAAGTATCCTGACAGTAAATAAACCATTTGCTTTGTTCCGCAATTTCCCTTACTTATCTCAGTTTATTTTTATCAGCCCTATCCAAACATTTTCAATTCTTACAAAGATCTTGTCGTGTGCTTCTCAAATCCAATACTCTGTGTTTGTATGGGTCATTCTAGGTGCTCCCATAAAGTAACTAAGAGTAATAATAACATTTAGAAAGATGTACACACACAGCTTCCCAAATCAGAAAGAGCTATAAAATGGTGTAGTCTGGTGAAGGATGGACAAAAAAATGGGGGAAAAAGAAAGAGAGCAGAAACAGTGGTAAAGCATAATATGAAAAAAAGAGAAAAAGAATGAAGAACAGGCTGAATGCGAGTCTCTTATAAGAGCAAAAAAGTTTAGGCCTCTGACAAAATACCCCTAATTAAGCAGAGCTCTTGGATAACTCCAGTTTGAGCATTACTTTCATGCAAACATTCCCTCTTTTTATTGCAAACTCCGTTCACATTTATGAACTGTGAGGTTGAGATGATTGAGAATTTTTTTCTAATGCTGCTTTCATATCGTTCACCAAACACTGCGGAAATGCCGAGACAAAGCAGCAGTGAAATGTCCTTCTAAGCAAGGCGGGTGAGCTAATGAAAGGGAAAACTATCAGAGAAGACTCTTGCAGATAAAAAGCAATATTAATGTATGGAGGTGTTCTGGTGTTCTGATATTTTCCTACCCTGCTGTCCTGGTTTGAGCTAAACAGAACTAATTTTCTATTTAGTGATTTTACTTTTCAGCTCAGTCTTTAAAAAAAAAAGTGGCTGAACTTGCTGAAAACGAGCAGCATGTTTTTCCCAGTATGTACTGATAATGTTCAAGGCCACTGTCTCACCATGGGTGCCGTGTCTGCACCTACAGGGGGGAAGCGGACCCAAAACTCACCAACAGTATTCCATCCCACACACGTCATACTCAGTATAAAGCCAAGAGATCACGAGGGTCTCGACCCTTCCATCTTGGAGCCCTTCCATCTCAGACCCTTCTGTCCATCTTGATCCTGCAATGGCCAAAGTCTGAGCAGAACCCTGCTCGTTTGTCTGAGACTCTGATCCTGATTCGAGTGTTCTTGCATCAGCTCCCACTGCTGCTGAGTCCGGTCGGGGACTTTTCCAGTGCCCTGCTCTGCAGAGCCTCTGGTGATGTAATCATCATTGGAGGAAGATTTTATATTGGTTTTGTATATATATTTGTACATATTTGTACATATTTGTACATATTTCATTACTTTCCTATTTACATTATCATCCTGTAGTATCAGTATTATTGTTTCATTAAATCTGTCGGTTTTATTTTACAACCTGTAAAGTCTCTCTCCCTTATTCTCTTCTCTCTTCCCTTTCTGGGGAGGGGAGAGGGGTTAATAGAGAGCGTCTGGCCAGGATTTAGTGGCCAGCCCAGCCCTAAGCCATGACACCTGCTTTGTAGGACTAAAAAAAGATTAGAATCAGAGGAAGAGAAGGTAGAAACTGCATAAGAAACTATCCCTCACATACAATTACACAGAAGTAAAGTTCTGCTGGTGGGACTACAGACCAAGGGAGATCCAGTGGAAGAACACCTCCAGGGAAGTCCACGTACTCTGGAGAGAAGCGCTAGAATGCAAGACTGGCAGCATTTACTCTGATCAAAGGGTCCCTTCTGCAATGCCTGCGAGGCTCCCATCCTCCTGTCAGCCAGCTCAGGGACCAGCCTGGTGTGTCCCACAGCTCCCTCCCTACTGGTGTGCCTACCCCCTCCACAGAGAAGGTAGGGAGAACTGGAGTACACTTAGGCCTCTCCCTCCCTTCCCACACAGGACAGAGACACAAACAAGACACACTTGAACTCTGAAGCATTTCTGGGTTCTCCAGCTTGCACATATCTGAAGCAACCAAAACTGAGATGTAACAGAGAGTGGCTTAGAGACAGTTGTGGGAGAGGCCGCAAAAGAAACCAGCTTATTCTTAAATGGCTGACAAAAAAAACCAAAACACCAAAATATTGGCATGACTTTGCTCCTAGAAAGGAAAATGTTCATTAACTTCAGCCACTATCTGTTATAAACCCACCAAGTTCCTCTCTTTGGTGTTTTTCCCTAC
>NW_010209331.1:21341-30216 GCF_000695765.1 Mesitornis unicolor
ATAGTTCCTCACAGACTTTTCTTCTAAAAGTCTGACACATCATCACTTGCTTCCACAAACCTTTTACCCTAGAAACGGGATTACAAAGGTTCCCCTCCACATTTTGTCCAAGAAAGACTGAAGTAAAAGGAGGGACAGCACTGTGAAATGATAGGTATCCACCTACTCTGTACTACAGCAAGCACATAACACCGATACCCTGAAACTTTTCAGCGCTAGGTAAGGACCTGGAGAAGACACTGTAGAAATATTCCTGTTCTGCTCCCCTGCAAAGGGAAAGAATGGCTGATCTAATATTCCCTTTTACATCTCTCATTCCCCACTCCTCGCCTCATCCCATTTTTCCTCTCTTCTATAAATTAATTGATTTCACAAACTGTATGAAACAAAGTGAGGTAACCACAAATAGAATTTGAAAGTAACATTGCCTGAGATTTCAAGAGAGCCAGCCTTTCACTCCCACTGTCCACCACCGGCTTTTTGACAGCCCTTTGAACAACAGAGCAGAGGCTAACAGTTCCTACTGATGCTAGCACAAGTCCTAACTAGCCCACTCTCTTCACAACCCAGTCCCCCTCTTCCTCTGCTCCTACCTCGTTCTTTTTCTGCTGCTATTCTTCCCCCAGCTTTTGCTTATTCCTCCCTGTGTCTTTCCTTCTGTTTCCCCTCTCCCCTATTTCCATTCCAAAAGTTCTCAGTTAAAAGCAATGCCTGAAGCAAGATCACATCTCCAATAAGAGGCAACTTCATTACAGTTTAACATAAAAAGATCAGCTGATATTGATCCATAATTTGGACAAGTGCCATGCTATTGACAGGAAGACAAAAGAAGTTAGAATGGCCATGTTTCAAAAACTCTGTATGTACACTCAATCACTAGAACAGAAATTGCAGCTGGGTATATAATAACACAGATGTGTTCTCTATTTCCCCTGTAGATCAATGCTAATATGAGGAGGGCCACAGAAGATGGATGTTGCCGACAGAAAACCTTGAAATTCTAGGTTACGACTGTGGCTTCATGGCTAAAAGAGCGTGTGTGCAATGGCAGTGTAATTGAAATATGAAAGACCAAACTCCTTCCTTAATACCTGAGAATGCTCTACTTCAAAGTAGTCACTTCTGCATTTAAATTCAAGTTAGGGAAAACGGAAGCTGACCCAACATCCTGCCTTAGAGAAGTACACAGGCTTCAGTTCACACACCTAGGGACTCCAGAGGGATTACTTAGTGGGCAGTCTCCCCTCACGGAATCATAGATATGCAGAAAAACACATATGAGATTTCTATACATAACTGAACAATCACTCTGCTAGAGGGTAATTTTCCCAGAAGGTAGGTGGTGGCAGAAGAGACAGAGTATTTCTTTCTGTTACTTTTTCCTAGAAACCATTTTGCCAGACTACTGAAGTGCCACAAAATTTCTAGCCCATGCTGGCTATGTTTCACTGGTAAGGTTTATGACCTGCACATAACAGATGTTTAAACTGGTCAGCAAGGAGTAAATACAGGAACTTCAGCAGCAAAAATACAGTTCTCTACCATTTGAGTTAACTCAGATATTTATTCTTTGTACAGACCAACTGGTGCAGAGAACAGAACAGCCAGACAAGGCGCTGTACTTGCCCTTTGCCAAGAGCAATTTGGGGGGGTACTTAATTCTGTTAAGGTCAAATTCCCCCCCACACAAACCTCTGCCATATTAAGGTTGGATCCAATTACAGTTTACAAGGAAGGGTTGCATGAGACTCCAGGCCACCAAAGCAATGCTAGTGTCCCCAGAAAGTTAGCACTCCATAAACCTCAGCTGTGAGACAGGTACCTCTACCATACCTGCCTAAAAAACTCCTGTAGCTAATAGCAGCGAAGATCTTATTTTCTCTCTATAAGCCTGCTATTTGAGACCAACATAACTCACTTAGCAATGCATTGCACACTATTCCTGATTATGTAGGAATACCAAGCAGTTGAAGAGAAATAATACGCATCAGTGACTAGGGTTTTTACCAGGATTTATCCCTTCCTGTTTCCTCCAGATTGACACGTATTCATCTTCAAGGGTGAGAACTACAAGCCACACAGTTAATTCAAAACTCTGGTGTCGCATTGGTAAATCCTCCCACATAAAAGGATATATATATGTATATATATTAAAATGTGTGTGTGTGTATATATATATATGTCTATCTCTCTCTATATATCTTTCTCTTCTTTCACTACCCCTATTCAGGAAGCTTCTTCAGTACTTTGAAGCAACACGTTCATGTTGCTAATATTACACTGTATTAACAGAGAGTATTTTTTTGAAAGATGTACAGTCTGGGTCATTCACAGAAAGTGTTCACTTTCAAATTGTTCAGTAAAGCAGACTCATTTCCCAGAAAAGATGCTGCCCCATCGGAACCTCAGTTCACATTTCAGCCTTGATCTGAATCCAAACTCCACAACTAGCCTTTATATTGACCACAAGCCAAACCTTTCTTCAGATGGTCCTGCATTCTCTGAGCTGCACAAAGCCCATGCTGAGGTTTGTGACTCATGCCCATTATTAGTTTAGTCAGATTATAAGCAGTTTTGATGTCTGGTTCTCAGCACAATACTGCAATGTTTAGGACATGTACGGGAACGATGAAGGAGGGAGTTGTTAACCACATCTCTATTGATCACAGACTTTCGCAGACCTACCTGCAAAGGGATTGTACCAGCAGAAATGCTGTAAGAGCCACAGGTCTTCAGATTATCCTTAAACTCTCATGAAATCCCATCCAGTGAGCTATAGCTGCCCTTTCACCTTGCTTTTCCTCCTTCCTTCTGAGCCCATCTGGCTAATAGGTCAGAAGTGAGGACACCTGTGCACAAAGCCATTGAAGCTGGGAGATTATTTGCTAACTCTGGAGTTTAGTTCCCATCTGAAGCACCTGCTGCCGGCCCTGCCTCACGTGGGGGCCGAGTCCGCTGCCGGTGGCCCCTGGTTCACCTTCTCGCTGTTTGTTCTGTGAGCGTCACCGGAGGGGTATGCAGGGAGCACGGCCTGTCCGCCTCCCACACCGGGCTCCCCGGCGGCTGCCGCTCCTCGCCTTTCCCCGGGATGCTGCGGGGCTGCAAAGCTCCGACCGCGGCCTCAGAGCGGCACCTAGCGCTCAGCGGCCGCGCCGCTCTTCGCCAGCCCCTCGGCAGCCTCTACTCCACCGCGGCTCTCACGCCGATGGGTCCGCTGCTGCCCAAATACTAGGGTAAAGGCCTTGGTCTGGGACAACAAGCAAAATAACTGGGCTGCCTCAAGGAAATGAGTGCACTTCTCTCATAAACTGCAGGATTAATTGATTCCATAGAAGCAATCGGTAGTACAGGGCAACAACAGAGAGAGTAAACTTGCCCTTCTGGTTATCCAGACCCTGCTGTACGAAGAGGATAATCTCTATACAGCCCAAACTAAAGATGGCAAGTTCTATTTAACAACATTCACCCTCCACTGTACGCTAGTTACAGTGGTTTTACTAATATGTACCTATGGAAACCTGATTGAAATCACTAAGCATTTCTTCAAAGGCCACGCCTGCTCTCAGGTACTGCAACTTTTCTTCCCCACTGCTCAGGACGAATTTGTCTCCTAACCCTAGTTTCTCAGACTCATTTTCCCTCTTCTTCTCTGTGCCAGTCAAATCTAAAAAGCAGAACTCTCCAAGAGCAGGGTGTCAAAAGAAGACTAGAAACCAAATGCACACGCAGGGAATATTTTCCAGATATCAGAAATAACAGCCATCAGAATCCAGAAGACACAAATTGCCTGGAGCTCTTGAGGGAACTCCTGCAGGCAACATCCTTTTGTTTTATTATTCTTTTTTATTACATGATTTACTCAAGTATAATTTTATGGTGCATAATTTAATCAGAATGCTCTGCAGGCAGGTACATTATCCCAGCTGAGTATGCTTCCTCTTTTCAGCCTGCCTGAGATGAAGTGGTTGGATATGTTAAAGAAAAGCTACATAATTATGTAAGAAGTGTGTAGCTTTTTAATACACTTTTCAGTAGCAGAGTTCAAAGCGTTTATAGAAAAAAAAAAGTCCAATATTGTTTGCCTTTCTTTGTCCATCTGTGAAATGAGGATAATACCTACAGTCAGAAGGAGGTGAGGATCAGAACAGGAGTATCCTGAGCTCTTTCCAGTTCAGAAAGAGTTAGACTTTTCCTATTACATCCGAACAAAAGAAATTAGAGATAGCAGTAAGACAGAGTGCTTAAATCATGTTCTGATCCTCTCCATATTTTAGTTCTGCCAACTGCAAAAGTCAGGCATTTATTATGTAAATTGAGAGACATGTTCACATTTAGCTAGATATGTAGCATAATTTTCCAGTTCTTAAAATTCCTCTACATTAGGAAAAGCCTTCACACTTGAATTCTGGCTGAGTTAGCTGCTACAAAAAATAGAAGACAAAGAGGACTTTCATATAAGAATGCAACAGAAGAACAGATCCTGTCAATATTTTATCTATAATACACATAACAAACTAACAAGCTTCCAATAAATCAAATGTAAAACAGTTTGGCCTTGGCCTGGCAAGCTGTCCAGTATCTACATTGGTACATGGCTGAGAAGTATCCTAGGGTCAGAGAGCTCTTGGCAGCAGGGCGTGCATTCACAGGTAAAATGCAATAAATGAGGATAGTCTTGATGCTGCAAATGTTAGTTGCTTCAGAACAACTCAACATCCATTGGTAGCAGATTGTTGTCCAAGGCCAGAAATAGGACTGAGAAAGCCCTGTATCACTCTTGCCAAAAAATACTCTCTGCACTGTGAGAGTCATACACAGTGACTAAGACCCAGCTTATTACTGAACTGTAACGAGCTACACCTACAAGAAGCTCAAAAAAGCTCTCCAACGTAGAGCACACAGCACTTAGATCTGCACCATGGATGCCATGTCCAAATACTTAGCAGTCTAAAAGCTCCTCCTAGCTGTGGGATCATCTGACATTATCAGCTGGGAAGTTCTTCTTGCTGTAACTATCACCAACTTTAGAATTACTATATCACAGAACAAAAGCCCCTTCAGAGCTCCTCAGCAGCATCTTCTTACTACTCCTTTACAGTTGGCCAAATTGAAAGAGCAGCTCAGGACACCCTGACCCCTTATAGGTTAGCTTTGCTCAACGTGTTGTAATCAGAGACTGAAAAAAACCTTTGTTCCCTTATTATTTTGGGTTTTTTTCACATCCTCAAAAATACTCCTAAGTAGCACACTTCTAACTGTAGGATGAGTCAGGGAACACAAATTCTTGGTTCCTTTTTCTGGCTCTGCCACAGACTCCTACTGAGACTTTTGGAATTACATGTCATCTTTCTGTGCTCCAGCCTACTGTATATAAAATTATAAGGCACAAATGTAAAGCACAGTGAGTTCCCTGACAGAAAGATGACAAATTATTCCTTTACTTATTATTCACGTACTTTGCTATTTATTCTTAGATAAATTGCTCATTTCTCTGTCACAAAGAAAAGTTTTTATACCTCTGAACATTAGAAAGCTAAATAAGTCACAGTAAAGGAATGAAAGAGATTCATTTGTCACAACATCAGAACAGTCTGTTATGTGACTGCAAGACTTTGGTAACTGTGATAAGATGTACACGTAGCAGTAAATAAGAGCAGGCAAAGAGTGACAAAAAGAAGCAAGGAAATATTTGCATAGCACTTTCCCGTTACTAAGGAAGAGTAGAGACAAAAAAGCTCTCATAAACCAAATTGTAACATCAAGATGCCAAGTAATTTACTTGTAAGACTCTGAAATTGTAACATGAATTTTCTCAGGAGCATGAGAAAGAAAAATCTTTTGGATTTCAAATTAAGCGCAATTGTAATCAACTGTGAAAGGAATACGAGAGCAGGGCAATAGCACTTTGAGAGTTCAGTGACTTACTCTTGCAGTTGTCTGTGTCCTGTACAGCACCCAGCAGAGGGCTCCAGGGCCCCACTCTTGCTCATTTTCCTGAAAAGCAGCAATCCTCACAAGTTCCTGCCAGATTGGAATTGAAGGATTGGAATTTCTTTTGGCTGGAGCAGAAAATCTGGGAGCTGTGTGTGCTTTCAAAGGGGGGTGCAGAAGTTGTTTAGATTTCTGTATACTCTGAGAATGAGCACTCTCGTTGCTGTTTACAAGCAAAAGGACACTGTTCTCAAAATACACTGCTAAATTGCAAACATGAGTCTCTGTAGACGACTGAAGAGAAATCACTCTTAAAGTGCAGTTTGGTTTAGTACGAATAGAAGCAGTGGACAAAAAATAAAACTATGGCTGATATTCTAGGCTTAACAACAGGGAAGAGAAAGTATTCTGAACCATCTAAAGGACACACACACACACACACACACACGATAGGATTAACTAAAAAAATGGGAAACAGAGCCAGAATATCACGAAACACATTCCAATCATGGGCTTCTTTCTACAGATCAAGCCAAATCACTGGAGCCTTTCAAAGCTAGAGTAGACAAAAACTGCAGAATACTCATTGTAGGGAACATGCCTGCATTAAGCAGGGGGCAAAACCAGGTGGGAAAGACAGTTTTCTGTTCTCTAATTTGACTTCAAATATAAAGGAGAAGCGTGTGTAGCAGTTAAAATTACTCACAGACAAATATCATCCACCCACATACTAAAAACGCCACAGAACAAACTTTATTTAAAGTACATTATACAACAAGGAGTTAATAATAAGCTGGCATAGGAACCATTTTCCTCTGGCTTGATTCAACACACTTGCATTATTCATCATGTTTGTGAAAGCACATGAATCCCCTCAAATAATTAGATGGTGCGTTAACCACCCCGGTTCGCAGCAGTCTGGGACTGACGAGTAGAAGGGCTCTCCAAGAACGATTTCCTGTGCTGCCGCTCCCTTCCGCCTGGACCCTGGGTGAAGGGTGTGTTTGGTGTGTTTGTATAGGGAATCCCCGGGGAGTTTTTGTTGAGCTTTAGGTCAAAACCCTCTGAATGTAATTTCAAATTGGGGAGCTATTGGATGCCATATTTGTTCCGGTATCTATTACAAGTACTACAATACTGGTCCTCTTCCATTAGTGTAAATGAAAAGGAATAAAAGCAAAAAAGGAACCACCTACTTACATATTTTTTGTTAGAGTAAGGTGGGAAGGTGAAATATAAAACTGCAGCCAAGTACACTAAAAGACAGAAGTCAAAGTAGTTCCAGAAGAATTTAACTGGCATTATAATTTAGATTTTCTCAGACCTCTGCTTCAAAACCCAGTGTGGTTTTCTTCTCCCTTCATTATCCCTAGGATAGACTGCCCCAGTCATCAGCCAGGTTGATAGTCAACTTCAAAGTATTTGTAGTAGGAAAGAAAACCAAGAGCGGTCCTGTCTGTTGTTGTGCTGAAACTATAACTCATAGAATTTGTAAGGATTGAGAAATTGCCTGGGCTGATGGCATCAGGGTACTCTCAAAATTTCTCATAGGCTGTGAGGTTTCCAAGCAAGTCAAGGAAACTACAAAGCAGACTCAGGCCAAGCAAATAAATCCTTGAATTCTGCTGCTGAATTGGGTGCTATGAACCACCTGTGGAAAAAGCTGCTAGAACCTGATTTGCTCTCATAACATAGTTTAGGAAATTCTGTCCTAGTTCAGTCAAGAATTGACGAGTGAAGTTAGGTCAGACCAGGTAACTGCAATTGTTTCTCTTAGCTTTAAAGACTGTTAATTTCTAGGGGCTTTACATGTGCTGCTACATTTTCTTCAAAAATTCCCCTGCCATTTCATTGTGATGTAATCCAATTTCCACCGTGAACCTGCCCCAGAAGCAGCTGCATTGTCAGCATGTCCTCTACATCGTGAGGTCACACAAGTTGAAACCCATCCTAGAAATAGCAGGCTTGTTAGGGGATTTTCAAACTGTTTTCCAAACTAAAAACACAGACCAAAGGACAGATAATGCAGCATAGTTATTAGTTGCAGTTAATGTCTGAATAAGTGCGGCAAAAACCAGTCAAAAGCAGGATTCAAAGACAGTGAATACTCCTACAGTGATGAAGTATATTCATACAATGTCAGGGGAGGAATGTATATACATTTAAATGGAAATAAACAATGGAAACTGACTCTGCTCTTCATGACACTGGGGCGAGTTTCCTACCCAGCTGGCATTACTCTGGATTCTTCCTGGTACTGCCAAAGGCAGAGTCAGGCTCATTTGTTTGGTATTTAGCAACACATTACTGAAGAGCCCGAGTCAGAGAATAGCTATGCCTTGCTGCTTTAGGATTTTTATGAAGGGCAAGCACCTGGCATCACAGAATTACTTCACCAAAGCTGCTTCAGAAAGGACCTTGTCAGAACCAAGTAAATCAACAAGAAGCATCGGTCTGGTGTGGTTTCTTTAGGAGCCCTAATGCACAGCAGACCTCTGGATCGTCAGGATAAAGGAATAAGCACCAGCTTGTCATGCGTGGGGTGTAATGGGGAGGCTTTTTAGCAGAAGAGGAAACAGAGCCAGGAGGCTCTGCGTGCAGCTCCCAACTTTTGCCAAGACAGCAGCTTGGGGAACATCCCCCAGATGGTGCTTCCACCTGACAAGAGCCTCAACAGGAGAGAAGCACCCCGAAGAAGAGGGCAGCTTTGCCCGAGCACTTGAAAATGGGCTGTTTTCATCAAGAAACATGCCTCTTGCGCTTAGCAGGGAAGAGATTTTTCACTTAAGTCTCTATCAAGGTAACTTCACAAACCACCACGTTTCTGTGCCTCACAGGCACTTTTGTACAGCCAAGGCCTGGGTACACTTGTGGCTGCTGCCCTGTGCTGTGTTTTCTTTCCTTTCTGCCTTCACCCCAGGTGCTGTCTCATAACCCTCTCGCC
>NW_010209332.1:0-52547 GCF_000695765.1 Mesitornis unicolor
ATTTGGCAGAAGCTACCTGGTTGATTAACACTAGGGGATCCATTAACAGAGACAGTGCTGCCCTGTCAGACCTGTTGCACGTAGTAGAAGGGGATGGAGTCCCTGTTGTATGTGAAAAGAATCTGTTGGGGAAGACTGTGGGTCTCTCCTGCTTTGGGCAGGGGCAAACCCATCCGTGGGGTTGTCTCTGCTCAAGGACCAGGACATACTTGGTGAGTAATGCAGGAAAATGGTGAAGTTCATTGTGTACCACAAAGGAATTTAGCATTAGCTGAAAGAGTTTGATTTTATGTTATGTGATATACAGTACTGTAGAATAGTGATAAGTTGTTTTTAAGTTTCTTCTATCCAGATAATAATGTGGCAACCAAGACTTCCAGGATAAACCCACGTGTACACATAGACTCTGATGTACTCTATACCATCTCCTCTATCCTGATAGACTACCAAGGTGAATGAAGACCTGCAACCTGGACCCCACAGATTTTCTGAATAGAGACAGTCCTTAACTCAGTGAAGTGGACTTGACTGTGGCAGGAAACGGTATGGAATAAGGTGTGGAATGTTATGGTTTAAGGGTTAACAGCCTGAAAGGGAAGGACAGGTGGTGTCTGTAGGACCCTGGAGGGTCAGAGATCAATGCTGTTCCCTCCCCTTTCCAACCACAGTCTATAAAAAACCAAGGAGGGTCGAGGTTTTGGCAGGTTTTTTTCCTGGTTTCCTGGAGTGCTTCCTGTTGCATCTTGGAATAGCATCCACCACCATCCACTTCCCGGCACCACTGCGGTGACGAGTCACAGCAGTCGCGTCGACCACGAGGCACTGCTCGGACACTTCCACTCGGAACTACTGGGATTGGGTTTTGTATATAGTTAAAATATCCTTTATCTCTTATTAATTCCCTTTTCCTTTCCCTTGTTGTTTTTCATTATACTTGTTACAGTCTTAACTTCCAACCTTGTGTGAAGCATCTTTTTTCTCTATTCCCTTTTTTTTAATCCTCCCCTGCGAGGGTAGGGGACAATAGAGAGAAGATCTTGCCCTCTGGGCTTGCCCTGAGCCTTAAACGCAGACAACAGGCAAAATGCTAGATACATGTCTGGTGCAAGTGATTTTGGAATAAGTTTACTTTAACAAAAAACTACAGTGTTCTTAAAATTTTATAGTTAATATATTGATTTTTAAATGATTGAAAGGTAAGCAATAAGCAGCAAACTTACTAAAGAAACTTTTCTTTGTAATATGAATATTGATGCTTTAAAAAATAAACAAGCAAACACAAAAAACAACAAACTATGCTAAAATAAAAGCTGTAGATCTTAAACAAAAACCCCTTCAAAAACAAAACCCTCCATCTACAATAAGGACTGGAAGGAGAATTCAGTGAACTATAGAACTGTCAGTTTTATCTTGGTGCCAAGGAAAGTCATGGAATAAATTGTCCTGAGTGTCATTACACACCATTTTCAGGACAACCAGATGATCAGGCCTAGTCAATATTGGTTCATGAGGGGCAGGTCCTGCTTAACAAACCTGATCTCCTTCTATGACAAGGTGATCTGGTTGCTGGATGAAGGAAAGGCTGTGGATGCTGTCTGCCTTCGCTACTGTTTGCCACAACATTCTTATGAAAAAACTGGTTGCCCAAGGCTTGGATGGACATACACTCTGCTGGATCAAACACTGGCTGGATGGCCAAACCCAGAGAGTGACGATGAATGGAGTGAAATCCAGCTGGTGGCCGGTTACAAGCAGTGTTCCATAGGGCTCGGTACTGTGACCACTGCAGTTTAATATCTTTATCAATGACCTAGATGAGGGGATTGAGAGAACCCTCAGGAAGTTTGCAGATGACACTGAGTTTGGTGAGAGTGCTGATCTGATTGAGTGTAGGAAGGCTCTGGAAACTGGTCAGGCTGGATCGATGGGCTGAGGCCAATTGTATGAGCTTCAACAAGGCCAAGTGCTGAGTCCTTCATTTGGGTCACAACAACCTCATGCAATGCTGCAGGCTTGAGGAAAAGTGGCTAGAAAGCTGGCCAGCAGAAAGGGGCCTGGGGGTGTTGATTGACAGCTGGCTGAACATGAGCCAGCAGTGTGCCCAGGTGGCCGGGAAGACCAACAAACATCCTTACTTACATCAGGAATATGGAATAGAGAAGTGATTGTCCCTCTGTATTTGGCAATAGTGAAGCTGCACCTTGAGTACTATGTTTAGTTCTGGGTGTTACAGTACAAGAAAGACATTGAGGTGCTGGAGAAGATCCAAAGAAGGGCAACAAAGCTGGTGAAGGGTGTTGAGAATAAGTGTTATGAGGAGCGGCTGAGGGACTTGGGGTTGTTTAATCTGAAGAAAAGGAGCCTGAGAGAAGACATTATCACTCTCTACAACTGCCTGAAAGGAGTCTGTAGAGAGGTGAGTGTGGGTCTCTTCTCACAAGTTACGACTTCTAGGACAAACGGAAATAGTGTCAAGTTACGCCAGGAGAGGTTTAGGTTAGACATTAGGAAAAACTTTTGCACAGAAGGGGTTATCAAAGGGTGGAACAAACTGCCCAGCTTTTTTTTAAATACATCTTTGAATGTATTTAAAAGCTGTCTAGATATTATGTTCAGGGACATGGTTTAGTAATGGACATGGTAGAGTTTGTTAATGTTTGGACTTGATGGTCTTAAAGGTCTTTTCCAACCATTAGGATTCTATGATTCTATGAACATGATGTTTGTCTAGGAACAGTCACTAATTTTCAGAACAAAATTCAGTGCCACTAGAATTTATGATAAATATTATTTGTTGAATTATGTAAAAACACATGTATTTGGAAATTGCTACTATTGCTAATAAAAACATAATCAGCAAACACATCAGATAATATTTTTCTCCTCAAGTGGTCAGTCTTAGTTTATAATTACTTCTTGCTAGCCATGATCCTACTGGGGTGAGAAATCTTAAACTTTTCAGAAATATTCTTTTAATTTCTAATTTAATATTTCAGGTCAACAAATTATAAACCAGACAAACCAAGACAGTGTTTATCTCCATGTCCCTGATCACTTTTGCTGTCCTTCACTTCACATATTCCACATATTTCTTGGCTGTATATGCACAGAATTTCAAATGAAATGTTATCTTTCTTTTTATAGTGGCAGTAACATTTCTCTAGTTCTACCAAAATAGATAATTTGATGTAATCCTAAACATATGTTTTCTATTGGTCATTTCTTATATTTATCTTTAGTGGTTTATCATCATCTGTGGTTGCCTGGTATGCCCAGAACAGAAATCATTACTTCAATAAGACTCTTACCAACATCAGATGTTCACATTTGAGAGAATAATTCAAGGCTCCTAGGAAGATCTAGTTAGTATTCTCAATTGGGTCCAAAGCATGATTCATCTCATTCAGAACTAACATGAATTTTTCCTGAAAATGTCTATTTCTTGAGAACAGAAAGAGTCTAAACTGCAGTGTAGATTGCTGTAGATGTCTACACTGCAGATATCTGAATTAAGATAAGCTGAATCTTAGCTTTTGACATAACATTCTGTTGGTTAATTAGGTGGCTTGGCACTTGTAAATGTTGCATCTTCCATTTGGTGGAAATTTGTTTTACAGTTTTATTACAAAGGGAGAAAAACAGAAGTTTGCAGTATGCACTTTTATTTTCAATCCTTTTTCTGCAGCATATCACAGTTAAAGCCGAACAGATTATTTGATCTTTCATTCCAATAGGCATATGAACATATGAACAACAGATACTAAATTAATTAAAACCAGTTAAGCAAATATGACTTAATCTACTCTATTTTGATTCTAACTGATTAAGATTTAAGAATTCATAAAACCTAACTTTTCTGATGGATCTTTAATGCCTTATACAAATTAACAGTGTATATTCTTTATGTTACTTCTTAGCCAAGATCAAGTATGAAATCTGTGCAAATAGATAACAAACTCTGGAGTACTGGCTCTATTGAACAAGACCTTGAATGCCAACAGTGGCTGTTTTGAGTACATATTTTCAATTCAACTGGAAAATGAAAGAAACATAGGACTTGTAGCTAAAGACTAACAGTTTTCACTGTTGGTCCTGCTTTTATTTTATAAAACAAGTAATTTCATTTTCCACCATAAACAGAGATATGCAGATTTCTCCCTAAAACAATTTTAACAATGTGGATTTCTGAAACTATTAGCTTTGAGGTACTGTAGTCTTATTACTGTATGTATTTACACATTTAGCAGATATGATATATCTTCAGATGTGGTGTGTTGAATGTATTATATATCTTTAATATAAACTGGTCCACAGCAGATTTATGTAACAAGAGAGGTGGAAAGCTGTCAGGCAGAAAAGGACCTGGGGGTGTTGTTGGAGAGCACGATGATCATGAGCCAGCAATGTGCCCCTGCGACCAAGAAGGCCAATGGCATCCTGGGGTGTATCAGAAAGGGTGTGGTTAGTAGGTTGAGAGAGGTTCTCCTTCCCCTCTACTCTGCCCTGGTGAGATTGCATTTGGAATATTGTGTTCAGTTCTGGGCCCCTCAATTCAAGAAGGACAGGAAGTTGCTTGAAAGAGTCCAGCACAGAGCCACAAAGATGATTGAGGAAGTGGAGCATCTCCCTTATGAGGAGTGGCTGAGGGAGCTGGGTCTCTTTAGCTTGGAGGAGACTGAGGTGTGACCTCATTAATGTTTATAAATTTGTAAAGGGCGAGTGTCAGGAGGAAGGAGCCAGGCTCTTCTCAGTGATAGCCAATGATAGGACAAGGGGCAATGGGAGCAAGCTGGAGCCCAGGAAGTTCCATGTGAACACAAGGAAAAACTTTTTTACTGTGCGGGTTAGAGAGCACTGGAACAGGCTTCCCAGAGAGGTTGTGTCTCCTTCTCTGGAGAGAGTCAAAACCTGCCTGGACCCATTCCTGTGCAACCTAGCCTAGGTGATCCTGCTCTGGCAGGGGGGTTAGACTAGATGATCTTTGGAGGTCCCTTCGAACTCCTAACGTTCTGTGATTTTGTGTGATTCTGTGATTTAAAAGATCAGATAATAATTCTGAATATTTTTAAATATGTGTGATTTTATTAATGCAAAAATTATTTTGTTTTTTTCCATAAAGTACAAGTGATTATACAGAATAAGATCTTATCAGCAGACATGTTCTACCATATGACATGTAATCTCTGTTCTATCCATACTTACAAGTCACATTCTGAGAACAGGAGAAAGCTGGTTTGCCTTAGGTATTGTCTGTATGTTTCATATCTTCCAGTTATTTTGGAGATCACTACCTTCTTCCTAGGAAAGGGTTTAAAAATCTTCCATGTTTTTACCTGAAATGGTATCCTAGTATTTAGTATATAAATCGCATCCATTGTAAAATATGTCCAATTATCTATAATTTTGAACTAGACCCCCAAGTATAATGCATGATTCAGTTCATTAGGAAAACACTGGATATCTACAATGAAATTATTGCAATACGGCTATTTCTTACTAATAGTGTTAAGACGTTAAACTAGGAAGGACAGGAACAGTATATAGAGGCCAATCTTGGAATACTGATAAAAGACTCAAATAGTTATAAAATTACCACTGCTTTTTTAAGCATTCAGTTTGTTATATTGCATTTAATAACTCAGTATTTGTACTGAAGCATATCTCTGAGATGCTGACAATATTAACAGCAGTTTTGTGACCTCTTGAAAACTACAGGAAACTAAAATATATTATTTAGATCCTGATATTATAGTAGTTCTCCACAGTTCTACTAACAAAGTTTTCTCCATTGACAACTTGACATTTAACTGTGAAATTTATCTCTAGACAGACAAGACACCTAAAAGTAGTTGGCTTACTGACAACAAGTGAATGGTTACATCCTGCTTTGAATTTATGATTTAGATATTTATTTGACTTTAACCAAAATGAAGCAGAAAGTTCAAGGTCAGATGACTTAGTCCTGAAACTCTTTTTCTCACTCTTTCACCACATAAATTGAGCTGGATTCTGTGAGATAAACCATTTTCATAGCTAACTGGGAGAAAAGTTTATTCTCTGTTTACCAGATCTAGAATATCTCTAAAATAAAAAAACCTTGCTACTACATTCCCAAATGAAATTTGCTTATTTCGCAGCAGTGTCACACTATTGGCACTTATTTTGTGTGTGGTACATGGTTACTCCTAGAACTGCCCTCTGTGTTGATGACTAACCTGATATTCCCAATTAGCATTTATCATTCGAAATTACCATTTGTCAATACAGCATTTTGCTTTTGTCTCAGTGGAACTTCATGTTCCTTATTTCAGATCCTGCACTAATTTGTCAATACACCATTTTGAAGTCTGAGTCTCTGTCAAATCATACCTCCTTTCTGTTGGATGTCATCTGCAAATTTTGGAAGTTACACTTCATCTTCTATCATACCTTTAATGAAAATCTGACCGTAAGAGTGACTTTTCTTGAGTGTAAGATGCTTCACAATTGTACACCTAAACATTGATAACTATTATTGGAAAATAATTTTCCAGTCTCCTTGAATGGCTGTAACAATTAGGCTTTAGTTTATTTATGAGATGTTTTGTGGGAAAGAGAAAATAATTCTGCTGTAGCTTTGATATGCACATCTACTCCAACAGTCCATAAGAATAAATCTCCATCCCCCTCCATCATAGAAAAATATATTCAGTTTCCCAGTCCTTTGTGAATTCATCTGTTCTTTCAAGTTCTTAGAGATACTGGAGTGCTTCTAAGTGACTTCCTCTAAATCCTTTGGCATGCTCTGGTGAATTATTTCATCAGGCGCTGAGGAACAGAACACAAATGCCGTATCAAGAGATCCTTTAATCTGATTTGATGTGTGCATATTTTTTTCTCCTGAACTCTATTTTGAATCCCTACCTCCTTCCTAAGCTTAATTATACTGTGTACCTTGTCACAGATTACCTTTTCATGTAGACCCAATCTAAGTGCAAAGCAACATGCCGTAACTTTTTCAATTTGAAGTAGATCTGTTTTCTTGTATGTTAAGCACTTATGCACTCTCTTCTTGTTATTTTTTCTGTCTTTTTCTACTTAAAAATTATTTCCCCCCCTGATTTTCCCTGTAGGCTTTATTGGTATGAAGCTAGGGTAAGATAGAGCTAAACAAAAAATACATCTTCCACTTAATCTTACCTTGTGGTCTGAGGTAGAAAGTAAAATAAAATGGTTGCTATTTCATTAAGGATATGTCCCCTGGGATAAAAAGTTAGCTTTGCTTGCTAAAGTGTAGTACATCAGAACGTAAAGTAAATGATGGAACAAATTTTATGCTTCTCTAAGCTTAAAGAATTCAAAGGAGTTTCATCAAGAGCAATTTTTCAAATACACTTCATTTTTTCTTAATATTTAACTAATTAATTCTTGTTAGTTAATTAGAAAATGTGTACAACTCTTTGAAGGTGAATATCATTACAGATGTTCACAGCTCAAGCAATCATTTAGTTGATTTCAGATTTTTTCTTGTCCGTTATTCTGTTACATGCACACAAAACCGACTACTACTGAATGCTTCTTCACATAAAATTTTACAGGACAATTAGGTGGAACACTGGAACGTCATAATCCTGATTTTTTGAGGCATGACTTGATTAAACTAATGATGTTTGTTAGTCATTCAAAATAAATTGTGTAGAGTTTACTTGGAAATTTTGCAATATTTTGTGGATTTTGGGGGGGGGTTGGTTGTAATTTGATTTAATTTTATGCATTTTTAAACTATTCATGAAATATAGATATAAGCAAGTTTTAAATTATAAAAAAATTCTGAGTAGAATACAAAGAGTTAAAAAATGCATACTTGCTTAGCTCAGTCTAGAAATATCTCATTATCTATGGTCATGTGCTAAATAAAATTCTGAATCTAGAAAGAATTCTCACTAATATCTTTAAAAGCAAGGGAGGCAGTTGGATTTTTTTAAAGTAAAAATAATTTCAACCAAAAATGTATTTTTTTAAAGAAAAAGATTTTAATGAAAAAGCCTGAGTTTAGATAATGTTATACAGATATAAATGCAAATAATTTTAGATATCGATATCTTTGTGTACTTTAAAGACAGGTAAACATAATATTTAATAAATTAATTTATAATTGATAGCTGTATTTTCAATTGTTTGAAAATAGCAGTGTAAATACAGCATAACTGTAATAATTTTATTCTGGATGCACATATCTGTCATGTACAGCTTGTCCAATGTCTTGGCATTTCTCTTATCTATGATAAATTGCAATCTATCCCATGTATCTATAAGTAATTCTACAAATCTACAAATTCTGTTCCAATGTAAGCAGCATACTTTTAACTTAATCAAGTTTAGTTTACAGAGTTAATTTAGATTATTCTGGTGTAATTGGGAATCACTATTTTACTCCAAGTGTTTGTAGTGTTATTAACATAAATAATGTCATGAAGTTAAGTTAATGAATACTATGAAAGAAAGAGCAGATTGAATTTAAATAATTGTTTAAATGAGTCACTTTCTAATACATTTTGGTTCTCCATTCTTTAATTATAGCTATCATTATTTTCCTAGAAAGTCCTTTCATTTCAGAAAATTCAAACCGATTATCAGTAGGAAATAAGCATAACTTTAAGTTCTCTCAGTGCTTATGAGCACTGATCATTCATTAAAGGCTGATAGCAATGTCATCTAAGGAACTTGAGAGAAGATAAGCTGGCAATTGAGATGTAACAGAGAGAAAGTGAAAATTAGTCAAATAAGTGACCTATCTGGAAAAAAAAAGGTGACAGTTATTAACTGCATAGTAGTGTTCTATGAGTTTTTAAGTAAAAGTGAAAAAACAGTATCCTTCCCTTTGTATGTTTAGCAACACATCCAACTAAAACAGAATTCTTATAATCTACCACAATATTTCATAACCTTTTTTATGAGAAAAAAATAATTTCTACATTTATCTTCCAGATATACAAAAAACATCTTTATGAAGCTGTCTGTTAGAAATTCAATTTCTATTTCTGACACTGGAAATGTGGATAAATTTATGTAGAAATTTAAGATATATTTAGAAATTTCTGTAGAAATAGGATTTTATTACTATATTGCTATTGGGCTTTTTTCCTTAAAAATTCTAGTTCTTCTGATTCTAATTCTACTACAACACACTTAGAAAAGTCTGCTGTTCAATCTTTCTAGTGGTTATTCTTCATTAAAATAACATATTTTTCTTACTGCATTGGTTGGGTTCACTTTATATAGATAACATATATATAGTATGTTGTCCTAATTTCAGCTAAATATAAATATTTTCCTATTTAGTAATTTTATTTTTCAGCTAAGTCACTTCTAAGTGGCCATACTTGCTGAAGCTAAAGGCATGTTTTTCCAGACAGTGTTCACTTTTACTAGTGATAGCGCTTGTATGCTATGTAAACATCACAAGACCACTGTCTCACCATGGGTGCCACATCTGCACCTGTGGGGAAGAGTGGACAGGACAGATCACCTAAAACTGACCAACTAAGTGTTCCATTCCACATACGTCATATTCAGTATAAAGCTGAGAGACCACAAAGGTCTCAACCTAGTTACATAATTATCTAGTAGTATTAGTATTACTGTTTCATTAAATCTGATAGCTTTCTTTTCCAACCCTTAAAGTCTCTCTCCCTTATTCTGTTTCTTGTCCCTTCTGGGGTGAGGATAGGGGTTAATAGAGAGTGTCCAGCATTTAGAGGCCAGCCCAGCCCTAAACCATGACATATATAGGCTGTCATCCTTATTGGTATGAAACTGCTTTGAAGTTTAACAGATTTTTTTATATAAGGAAGATATGGTGGAACTTTCCTTTTGTACTTTTTCTGCCTAAATATTTGAGTAATTTGAATTTATACTGAAATAGCCAAGAAAAGAATAAATCTTGTAGAAAATCTCTCATTTATGGAAAAAGTAGAATAGCATAATCTGAAGTACTTATGACCAAGTTCTCACAACCAAGTTCTTAAGCCTTTAAACTAGTTAATATGAATGACTTTATATTCACCTCAACATTCAGATTACACTGCTAAATTTTCATAAAACCAAATCTCTGTAAACAGATTTGTTGTGGTTTTTTTAATATAAACTTAATTCTCGAGTTGGTGGGCATTCAAAGTTTAATTTATGGACAATTAACACCTCTGTGATGTTTTTATGCTTAAATTACAAAAAATTAATCACTATGTTACTCCCTTAACATCCTGCATATAAAAATAATACCAATTCTGGTCATTCCTATTTGGCACAGCCTAGTCTGTCCATTCCATAGAAAATAGGGGTTGCAAGGAAGTGCTGTCTTCATAGTAGTTTTATATGAGTGGGTGTTCTGCAAATCTTGTATTTTGTACAAGAGTAGGAAGTAAAATGAAGTGGGAAAGTATGAGGTTTTAATGGTGAACAAGAGAACATTGCTCAAAGTACAGGACAGCTTCTTTGTTACTTCTACATTGGAAATTCTTACTGAAGAGAAAAAGAAAATTATTATAGTATAAAACAGAAGAAAGCTGAAACTTAAAGTTTTTATAATTATGTTTCACATTTTATTCACATTAGCATGTACCATGTCCTTTGAATAGACACAGATCTCCTGGGATATTTTTTGTTGCGTTTGTGCTATAAAATTTTGCTTACCGCGACTGTAATACAATGAAAGCTGATTTACAAGCTGACGAGAAGGAAAAAACCATTAATATAGGAAATTCTGTTGTTTAATCCCCCTTGACTACATAGCCAAGAGACAGTAGGATTTTAATCTATTTGCCATTCTCATTACTTCTTTGCATTGAATGTATGGTTTTATAATTAGAAGAAAACTCCCTGGAAAAGATGAGAGACCTATTCTGTATATTTAATATAGTTTAGTAATTCTGTGCACATCTGACAGAAACAACAGTGGCATCCATAGCAGTGATATATATGACAGTAATAGACAAGATGAGAAAAAAGAAACATCATTAAATTAAGAATAAATTCTGGATGTTAGGAACCTGGCCTAGGAAGAGATCTACTAAATTTTATTAATCTCTTTTAATGGTGCATTTTACTTGGAGGACTAAGCAGCAAAATTTTGCAAAGCCAGGTTTTCATATGAAAACCAGCTTTATCATCACTGGAATAATTTTAGAGAGAAAATAGAAGTTCTAAAACAGTTTGTTTTCAAAAAATTAGATTCAGCAATCCATGATGAGATAATGGCAAAAAGGTGGAGATTTTTTATACGCTCTGCCCCATCATCCAGATCTTTAATGAGATGATAAAAAGGATTAGACACAATACTGACCCCTTGGGTACACTAGATTTTGTTCCAGTGATCACTACTCTCTCAGCTCAGCCTTTCAGATGGTTTTCAAACGAACTCACTGTCTATTTATCAAGACAACTTCAGCATCTGTTCTTTTTCTTTCTATTCACTTAATTTCAAATTCCAAAGACTTTCTTTTAGTGGAGCCTATTGATTAGTCAACAGCCCAAAGAGAAATCTGTCCTACAGATACATTTTTCAAACATAAGTGCAGTACAACTTCAAGAAGATCCACAGTTAATGCCCTGTGTCTATGAATACGGAATTCACCTGCCTACAACTTTCAATGTCTGGCGATTCCTGTACATAAAAGTATATAAGAGAACAGTGTCTGTAAAAAGGAAGAATATAAGGTATTTTACCACTCCTAAAGGTTTTTTGGTTTTTTTTTTCTGTTATTCTGTTTGTTTTGGCTTGTCTTTTTGTTGTTTTTTTTTGTTTGTTTCTTTGTTTGTTGGTTTGTTTTTTTCACAGTATAGCATGTATACACGCACAAAATAAACTCCCCAAATACATGTTGTGATGGAAAGACATTCACAAAAAACTAAAACTACTTGAGCAGTATTTGAGTGTTAACAATATGATAAAACCCAGTAATCTAGCAGTTGCAATTAGAATACAGGTATTGAAGAACAGACAAATTTTCAGAAAAAAATTAAACATATGGAAAAGTGTGAAATTGCTGCAAATGGAAGGATAAAAATAAGTGAAAATACATGTAGTACAAAAGATTTTAAAATACCAGAGAAGATTTACTGAGATAATTCTAGAACCCTGATGTTAGACCAAGAAGCAGAATAAAAAAATAGTTTGGTCAGATTTAGGTATAGATAGATTTTTGTTTTTATTACTGGAAACAGACACAGTACTAAAAATGTAATTTTTATAAACACAGATTAAGTAAGAAATACTATTAACAATTTTGACAAGCAGTTTATCCTAGTGGTAAGGGAATTCTCCAAATAATGTATTTCACTTGATTTTAGTAAACAAAGAGGATGTTGTAAAATTGCTCATAGAAAACAAAATGTCCGAAAGATTTGTTACTTGATTCATATAAAAAGGCAGACATAACAAATGTAGGGATGCAGCTACAGTTCTTAACTTTAAAAGGGCAAATTTTCATAAATTACATGTATTAATAAAAGCATCTGTGTGATGAAGACTGATCTAGCACAGCTAGCTCAGCTTTTTTCATTGATAGCAAACTGGTGGGTTTGAAGTAGGGTTTTTTTTTTGTTTTCTGGGGATGGGGGTGTTGGTTGGGTTTTTTTTTGTTTTGTTTTTAGTTGTTTGGGGTTTTTTTTCCCTGTGTCCTGGTTTGAACTAAATAGAACTAATTTTATGTATAGTGATTTAACTTTTCAGCTCAGTCTCTTTTAAGTGGCTGAACTTGCTGAAAACTAGCAGTATGTTTTTCTCAGACAGTGTACTGTTATTGATAATCTCAAGGTCAATTGTCTCACCATGGGTGCTGTGTCTGCACCTATGAGGGGTGGAAACGGACCAAAAACTGACCAACTAGGTATTCTATCCCACATACATCATACTCGGCATAAAGCTGAGGGATCATGAGTGCCTCGACACCCCTTATTAATAAAAATTGAGTGAATTTATACTGTTCAGACTTAAGCATGCGGTATTTGCATTACAAACTATGTACAATAGAAATGTCAGGGATGAGTATCATAATTCTAAGTAGGAAAAGAGTTGGTTAGAAGAGAAGTGATAATTTTTACTATAAGACAAACAAATGTAGGGATAGAGAAATATTAACAGTATGAAATTCATGAAGGATAGGTTTCAAATAATTTTTACAAAGTTTATTAATATTTCTGTTAATTAATCCTGGAAAAAAAAAACGGGAAATGCTAACAATTTTTTTCTGATGACACAAGACTGAAGCAATTTTAAGTACAAAGGAGAATAAAACTATTATGAAGAAAGATTTGCTTGATTTTGTAGTAATTTAAGTTAAAGAAATTGGATCGAAGACAGTACAAAAAAGATCAAGTGTCAATGGATTAATCAATAATTTTTTTTCTTATTTATTGAGGAGGACAAGGAGACATTAGAAAATACTGAAAGACAAGATGATACATTATCGTGTTTTTTTTATCTTTTACATGTAAGCATGAGGAAACTGCATGTACTTCAGTCACATCCAAGTGCACGCTCCTAGTAATTCCTAATATGAGCCACTCATAATCAGCAGCCATTTTTCTATCAGCCCGAACTGAAGCATGGAATAATGTGTTTCTCCTCACAGCAAGGATTCACATATTTCACATCAGGAAATATGCCCCACTAGACATAGACATACTTTTCTTGTTGTTGTTTAGAGCTAGCTTATATCTAGTAGGGCACGATACACAGTGATTATTTTTTTTTTCACATGTGCCTTCAAAAGATTGTGGGGGTTTTGTCTTTAATGGAATAGCTATAAATCTTCAATTTAATGTGGTCATAAAAAGATATATGTGATTTGTGGCACATAAGTCAGCATTTTCAATAGAAATGAGAAAACATGAATGACATTACAAAAGGCATCCAAATATTGTATATAATTTTGATCTGGAACTGGAACAATATCAGCTATATTGAAGCTGATCAGCAGATTTTGGGGCTTGTCACATCTCACTATGGCTTATACTATACTCATATTTCAGGTACTACTGTATATTCAAGTAGTATCAATTTTGTAACTTATTTAAAACTGTCACAGATACAAATCTTTTCATATAAACAATGCTTGATATTCATATATTATGAAAATGATGTTTTTTCAGAGGCTAAGTTGTTATATTCAAATAAATAGAAATGGATCTTGAAAAGTGATGGTTATTTTCCATGGGGAATTTTCAAAAGATGTGATAGTTTAAAAAAAATGTGAAAAATGTTTTTTTAAACAAAAATATGTTTTCCATTTCCAGTTAACATGTTTTTCTTTAGTTACAGAAGTTTCATCAAATAAAACTTTTGATATTTGAAATGAACAGTAATTTCTCCACCATAAACATCCACAACAAGCAAAAATGCAGCTTGTCTGTTGAAGACCAAGAAAATCAGGGAATTGGCTTTTCAATGGAAGATAAATCAGAAGCACAACATAAATTGATTCAAAAAGCGGAAAATTCAGTGCCTTTTTCAGAAGGGAAGAGGTGCAGTAGCAAAGGATGCTAAGACTGGTATTTTTGGTTGCCTGTAGATACAAACAGCAGGAGAGTTCTCTCTGCTGAGCTAATGAATAATTAAAACATGCTTAGAACCTAGCATAGGGAGTGTCAGGATGCTGTCAGACTAGCTGTTGGAGGCAACAAAAATGGCATCCTGTTGGTTATTAATGTGGAAGTATAAGTGGTGTTGGCTCTTAAAGCAGTACAAGAGAGCTGAGAGCACTTAAGTTGAGAACTTTATTTTCTAATGGTTATTACAACAGGGAAAGCTGTGCAGGTAGAATGACATTATGGTGGTTAGCAAGTTGTTTCCCTCCCATCATCACAGTGATTCGGAGCAACTGGTGCTACCTGAAGACAGAGAGACAGAATAGATGATCTCTTGCTGTTTCTTTCAGCCCTCTTTTTACAATAATCTTGTCATTTGAGATTTTTCCCAATGAGAATTAAAAAGATAAGATGATAGAATATTTTTTTCCTACCTTTATAGTCATTTTGGTTCATGAGGCACATTATGTTCTGGTTAGACATATTTATTTATCTTTCAGTTAACACATAGCTACTTGTAACACATAGGTAGTGTGTAACTACATTAAGCAGAATCAATTGGCAAACATAAGCTAAGTGCACACTGTTGGCTTAATCCTCCGGTGAACTAGCAACATAATGTCCTGGTGAGATCTAAAGTATAAAACTGACAGTGTTCAGCTAACCTTACATGCAACACTGTAAAGAAGACATTGATCTATCATTTAACTTTGTCAGTTAACAAACTAGATAAGTATAAAAGTACATAAAGTATAAAATCGTATAAAAACAGGAAATTGGAATATATAATGAGACTTGTAAGTACTTCCAACAAACCTTTAAAATTCAGTGCTATAAAAACTGAGTGTGGCTTGTGTAGATGTTCTAGGGAACTCCTCCTGCAAAGTTGTCAGATCATTATTAAACAGATGGTCTTTAAAGCCGAGAGAGATTATGACAATCATTTAGCCTGTACTCATTCCATTATACATGGAAGAATGTTGGTATCCTGACTTTTATATAGGTTTCAGGGATCTTCACAACAAAAAGTTGTAATTTTACAGATATGCGGTATTGTGTAAGAACTTCTATGTGGAAACATAAATCTGCAATGTTTATGAATAACAAGCCAAAGAAAGCCTCAGTAATAGGGAAATGAATACCAATAAAGACATATGAACTACAGAGAAACAATTCCTATTAAATCAGTTGAGTCTAACTCATTGAAACGGCCTCATTATCAACCCTCCAGGTATTATGCTTTATTTCTTAATCTCTCCTAATATAAAACAAGAGGATGTTCTGCCTTTCCAATGCAAAGAAAGCTGGTGCTTCTGAGAGCATTTCCAGAGAAAATGTAAAAAATAGAATTATAAAATGCAGTTATTTCCACAATGCAAAATTATGTGATATGTTTTATTTTAGTCCTTGCTTTAGCCTCCAAAACAATAATTTCTGCTCCATTTTATCTTGTTTATTATTAAAGAGTGTCTGAAAATGAGGAAGAGTGGGATTCACCTCACCAGCTTTATATAAATAAGTCTAAGCTAATTAACTACAGCTTGATTCAGCTGTACACACAGAGGCTTCGAATGTCACTGAGATACCCTGGAGATTCCCACTCATTCCCCAGTTGCCTATCCAGAAATGCCTATCTTCTATGCTGTAACTCATAGTTCCATGAAGATATCATAGTTGCGCCAAATTTCAGCTTCTCTCACTATCTGTTTATTCAGGCAATACGTCCTCGGCTTTCACATGAGACTGATGTAGGAAATGGTCTCAAACACTTCTCGAAGTTGAGATAGCTCTTCTGCTGTTTCTTTCTCTAGATAGCCCACCATTTAACAGTAAAATGCACACAGTTTGCTCAAGTGTTATTTGCTTTGGTAAATTTTATTACCATCATGCGTTTGGGAATGGATTAGAGGGGACATGTTTCATGATCTTTCTAAGGACTAAAGAGGTTGAATGGCCTTTAGGTTCTTGTGTTCTCCATTTAAACAGTTACAGCACAATTAATTTTCAAAGTTGCTGGTGACAACTTCTGAATAGTGTGATTTTTCATAAATGAATGACAGCAGTAGTCAAGTTTCATCAGCCAGTTCTTTCAACACCCTCAGAGGAATTAAATGATCAAACACTCATAAAAATTAAAATGCTTAGGGATGAGGTACAGAGCTTTTAAATTCCACTTCTTCTGTCTGTTCGTTTCCTGTATGCTTCCTTTTTGTATTTTAGTTCACCATAAAGTTTCTTGCTTAGTCAAATCAGCTTTCTGCTCAAAATTTGCAGGCTCCTTGAGTCCATCCTCTCTGTCAGATGATCAAAATCGGTCTTCTGAGCACAGAATCTTCTGATCTTCATCTAGCAATACAGACAATATGTCTCTGGCTTCAAGCTGGAGCTCCACACAGCCAGGGAGCTGTTTTACACAGAGTGCAAATCTCTCAACTCTTTATCCCTTAACAGCCTGAACTCATTTGTGTGTTGCTGCTATGCTATCATACCAAGTCTCTATGATTCCCATCATCACATAACCTTGTCTCAGTACAAGAATTTACAATTCTTCCTCTTTATTTCACTAAGTACTTTGTGTTAATGTACAGTTGCTTGAGAAAAGCTTCTGAATGGCCTTTCATCTGAGAGGGAATGTGTCTCCCATATTCCACTAGAACCTTCTCTTCTGTGGCTCTTCCTTAATTACTTCAGGACCTTGATGCCCATCATCCAGTCAACTCATGATAAGGCTTTTCTTACTAGGATAGTAAGTTTGCTATTCCCTGTCTTTATCAGATGTACCTTAATTTCTTGTCAGCAGTCTTCCTCATTCATCAAATTATGCACCATTATTGAATAGGCTAAACTGTGTTAACTGACACCAGATATGCAGTCAGGTGTTGGTTTACTGCATATGAATACTGTTATCATAGCTATATTACATAGATAACCATTTATTTTTGTTGTGGTTTAAGCCCAGTGGGCAACTGCGCACCATGAAGCCATTTTGTAGGCCTAGACAACTTAAGGACTGGGACGGTTTTTTGCTCACCACTTACGGTCATGGGCAAAAGACAGATTCATCTTAGGAAGAAAAAAAGCAACAAAACAATTTAATTTTGTTACCAGTAACAACAGAGTAGAACAGTGAAAAATACAACCAGATTTAAAGTCAAAACACCTTCTCCCACCCCTCCCTTTGTCCTGGGCTTGGCTTTGTTCCTGGTTTCTTTACCTTCCCTCTCCTTGCTCAGTGGTGCAGGAGGATGGGAATGGAAGTTGCAGTCAGTTCTTCCCATGCAGTCTCTGCTGCTCCTTCCTCTTTGGGGGTAAAGAGGACTCCTTCCACTCATCCTCTGCTTCCACATGGCATCTCCACAAGTTGGGGCCATTCCAGTCCAGCTGCACCACCCACACCCATGCTGGTTGAGGCCAGGGCAAGAGAGAGGATGGGACATTTGCTGTGTCCTTCTTAAAAACATAAAGTCATAGGGGCTCTGACTGGCTTGGCCCTGGTCAGAGGTGGGTCTGACATTGGAGCCAGGGGAGCTTCTAGAAGCTTCTCACAGAGTTATCTTCATAGTCCTCCCCCACCACAGAAAAAATCCCCAGAACCCTTTATGAAAACCGCCGGAAAACCTAATGCAAGTATCTTCCTGTTTCTGTGTTCTGTCTTAGTCATACCTTCTTTCTTATAATTAAAGGGCTCAGGCCATTTTGTCCGCCAATTCTTTTTGGAGATGCTGTTTATCTTCTGTTTCCATCTTGGGTGTAACAAAGCTTGCTCACCTTTTCTTGCATCTCTTTCATCTCGATCAGATCACACACCCCAGGTGGGACATCCCCAGTTCTATTCCTTGTCCCACCCCAGGGACGAAGAACTGGCATACTCTGTATCTGAAGACATGGTCAAAGAAATTCAGACTCAGGGCTTTGTCTTCCTTTTTATTCTACTCTTTTCCTTATGTATTGGAATGATGTGCACTGACTAAAGAAAATAAAAAATACTCTGTCTTGACCTGACAATATCTTGAAAATTTTATTGAAATTATATTAAATTATCTTAAAAACGCATACTAACCACCTTAAAAATCTCTTACCATCCTGCACATTAAGATTAAAACTAAAATGATCTTATTTTACCTTGATTTTTTAATAACAAGAAAAAAAGGTATTTTAATTGTATACGTGATTTTTTTTGTATAATCAAATTTCTATTACTCTACTGTATTCAACAAATGTGAACTAAAATGATGCAGAAATCAAAACAGAATCTATACTTTTAGACATTTACTGTGAATAACATCTTCTGTACTCATGAATGCCACTTCAGAAGCTTTTTACAATTTTGAGAAGCAGAGAATGTCAGTTTTTCCTAAATAAAAAATAGATTTTGTAACGCATTTGAAAAACAATAAATTGATCACTGAAGCATGTAAAGTTGCCAGCATTTCCCAACAGTTTCTTATTTAAAAAGAAAAGTGTCTGCAGCTCTGAGACTTTCCTTTGTGAAAGATCCATTTAATACACACCAAAAATCCCACTGTAACCTAACATGCTTCTCCCATATGTGTGCTGTGTGCCCCTTAGTTGTATACCTGTGGGCTGTACATCCTTAGCAGAAAGATAAAAAACACATTTGAATTGTAATGGAGCATACTTGCTTTGAGAAAAGTGAAATAATAAGTTAGATATTTTTAAGGAAGGACACTGGCAAAATGAGGGGAAAACTGGAAAAATAGGGTTATCATCACCTTGCATGAAAAGGCAAATGCCTTTTTTATTTCCCTCTTCTCCAATTAAATGTGATTTAGGAGTCAATATGTAACCCCTTATCATAGCATTAGTGTAATTTCATCATTCAACTAATTCTCAGAACAGCTCACAACCATCTTATAAATGAAAAATTACCCATTGGGTATGGGAGAAATAAATTACTGGCTATGAAGGAATACATGCAACAATTAAGCTTATATACTTGCTGTTCAATGAGAGAAAAGCAGCTTAGCTACCACTGCAGATAGATTTTTGTCCCACTTTATCACTTTTGCTTTGTCTTCATTCTTTCCTTCTATCTCCTGTTTTACTTGCACATTTCATTTTTTTCTTTTGTTTGGATATTCTCAGTGCATTAATTTATCAAACTTCATAAAACCTTCAGTCAAAATATTTTAATAGATATTTGAAAATTGTCCATGAGCTAAGGCATGTTCTCCCCATGAACTTTGTCTCTTTTCTCTGCTTGTAAAGATTTTAAATAGTTACAGCCTTCTTAATCTTCATTTTTTGCAATCATTAACAATAAAATACTGTATCTCAACATATAAAATCCTTTTTCTATTTTATTCTTTATTAGTTTATTTATTTTATTTTAGTTTTTATACTGGTGATGTTTATCCCCGTTCTTGAAAAATAGACCTGGTCTGAATTTCAGTTCCTACTTACTTGTTTCCTCTGGATTCCCATTAAAACTTTCCACAAAGAAGTAACGTCAATTAACAATACTAAAGCTAGATTTACAAAATTCTCAAGATGGCATACAATTTCTTTATGCTAAACAGAAACATATACTAACTATCTAAGTGTATTTGAAAAGGGAGGAACAGCTTTACTGCCTGCTATATTTTGATGATCAGTTTGATTTTGAGGTATATTAAGCCAAGGATCAGATTAATTCTAGTTTAAAACCTGAGGTGTTTTGCTTTTAATGTTGAGAAGAATTGACCCGAGTACTTAACTTTGAATGTGAAATCAAATCTTCATCTGAATGTCTTATTCTGGGTACAATGTTGGAAGCCTTGGACATAAGAGTCCTTTCCAAAGTCCTCTTGGGATGATAGGCATTCCTCAAAAAAAAAAAAACCACATTTTTAAATGTCTGTTAATTAGGCACATTCACTTTTAGTCTTCTGTGACTTGCATAAAATTGCAGTTGTTCTAACATATCCAGATAACAAATTTGTTCCTGACCTTTAGCCTAAGGCATTATCTTCACAAGTCTAATTTACATATTGTAATTAATATTTTAATTGTTAGCAGTTTGGTTATATTCTCAGGATCAAGGAGAGAATGTATATATATGAATTATAGGTTACAGTGCATTACAGAAACCAATCCTTCAAGTACTGAAGGACGGAATTTAATTCAGTATTCCTGAAATTAATACTGTAACTGTGGTGTGATTCTAATAAAATCACTGCCACAAAGATTATCTCCACTGTATCAGGACTTTCCCAATTTTTCACGCATACATATACATATACATATACATATACATATACATATACATATACATATACATATACATATACATCATATACATATACGCACACACATACACATACACATATATATACACACACACATATATATAAATGTCCATGCAAACATACAGTAAAATAATAAATGTGTTTTCATTAGTTATCCAGATAAATAACCACTTAGTTGTACCTCTAGCCAAGAACATATAACAACGATGAAACAAAAATCAAGAACAAATGGATATTCTCTCGTCTTTCCTTCAATTTGATTATAGGGCCTGAACAGCCCCATCAGAAAACAATTATTTATTTGTAACCATTTAGTATACCAGTACAGCTGATTGACTTGTCAGTCTTAGTTAACCGTACACAGATTTACGTAACAATTAGGAACAATAATAAGGTATATTTTTAACAATCTATGACAATACTTACTGACTTGTTATTTTAAAAATATTTGTAATGTAAATATATGAAACTCCTTATTCTGATTAGTTATAATATTTTCCTTCTCTTGCTAGTTCTTTTACTGAATATTTCCAGGCTATTTGTTAGTAAAAAGAGATGCTAGTTTTGTTTTTCAGTCTCTTAAGCTCAAAACCAAAAACTGTGAAGACCTAAAGAGAATTAGAAAAACAAGGCACAGAGAAAATACAGTTGTGGAAAAAAATATATAAAAAACATGGAAAATCCTTTATCCTCATTTCTCTTCTTCATCCAAATATCTTTCATCATCCCTTACATGGAGTAATTCTAATAAAAGTAACTTTGCTCAGCTTTTTACATGGAAGAAGCTGAAGTAAGAGAGAGAACAAAGAATGTAAATAGACACAACAAAAAAGATGTAAGAGAAAGGAGGAAAGGAAAACTTCACCAAAGGCACAATTCTTTAACTCAAATCGTGTCAGCTTTGTCAGATCCTGTGACTGATGTTTGGGGAAAAAAATGGTCAATTAACTTAATTCTGAAGGAGTAGAGTCACAGATGTTAAAGCCAGAAGGAATTCACCTAATATAACTCATAGCAATCCCACAAATTCTGTGGGATGAGAGCATTGCTTAAGAAGCAAGTAACACAGAGAAATGAGGAAAGATAATCTGTGAGTTGACCTTGGCTGGCTGCCAGGTGCCTATGAAACTGCTCTCTCATTCTCCCTCTTCAGTATGATAAGTGAGAAAAGATTAAAAACTTGTGGGTCAAGATGAAGGCAGTTTAATGAAGAAAAGTAAAGGCTGTGTGGAAGCAAAGCAAAGCAAAAATATTTATTCTTTACTTCCCATCAGCAGGTGATGTCCAGTCACTTCATAGGAAGTAGAGCGTCAGTATGTGTAGCAATTGCTTTGTAAGACAAACACCTTATTAATGAATGCTCCTCTACTCCTTTCTCTTTACTCGGAGCATGTCATGTGATATGGAATATCTCTTTGGTCAGTTTGAGTCGGCTGTCCCAGCTATGTTCCCTCCCAATCTCCTGCCAGCGCCAGCCTTCTTGCCTTGGTGGCAAGGAAGTGAGTTGGAGAGAAAACCTTGCTGTTTTGCAGGCACTGCTCAGCAATAGCCTAAACATTGATGTGTTATCAATGTTGATCTGGCTACAAATATAAAGCACAGTAGTATAAAGGCTGCTACAAGGAAAGATAACTCCATCACAGCTAGAGCTGATACAGATAGTTTGGTACTTTCAGATGTATAGGATTCCTGATAATATAAGAGTACATTCCTTAATTTGACCATAACAGCTTCTTCAGAATGCCTTATGGAATAGCGTCTTTCACTCTGTTTTAAATTGTGCTCTCTGTGTGCTACACATTTCCTCATCACAGCCTCTTCCATCTTAAGCATATTTCTTATGAAAAGTCTGAAAAGGTATCTCATAAGCAGAATAAAACTTTGCACAGCAAAAAACAGGATGATTATGTAACTCCAACTATTTATTTTCCAAGATGAAGCAATCAAAGCAAGACAAGAAGTTGAGCTGTTTAAAAGCTCAGTATTTATATATCTATTTTAACTTTGCTTTTTATTCTGGAACACGTAAGAACAAACTAAAAACATGTAGTACTTTTTTTTTTAGAAAAAAAAAAGCATGCAGTGGTCTTTCCAGTATGAAAGCAGTCCAATGGACTTTCAACCTCTCCATGATATTGATGCCCTTAACACTTTTGTTCGTCAAATCTATAGTATTGATGAAACCAAAAAGTATTCAATTTTTTGTCAAAGTCTTCTTGCATTTGTATCTGCTGTTTCTCATTAGACTCTTGGTCACGTGAATTCAAGAGTTCTTAGACAGAGAGCTTTCAAATATTTACCTCATCCCAGGATTGCTGGCTCTGAAGTCGTCACCTTAGTGGTCATAGAGTCCGAGGTAATTTGCTGAGATACATCTGGAAAGTCTGGACGGTTATGAACTTTCAGGTTCAGGTGCTGTGTTTAGCATGGAATCCAGTTGTCCTGGTTTACTGGGATGGAATTTTAGAATCAGTTTTCTGTTGAGGAAAGCTGATTTTGTAAGGACTACAACACTCCATTTCATGGGAAGAAAGTGATAACAGTTACAGTTTTCAGCTAATACTGGTATGTGATAGTTAAGGTCTTCTGCAGTCTTGAGATAAACATGTGCAGAGGCTGGAGGAAGCAGGAACACAGGGTAATTAACCCCAACCTGACCCCAGGCTGACCAGTTAATGCTAGCCTATACTATAAACATCACATTCACTATAATTTGAGGATGGCCTTTCCTTGTTTTTCTTCCCTCTTCCTTCCATGGCTGACATCTCAAGAGGTACTTCTTTACCGTCCTACCCCTGAGGACTACTCCCCCACAATATTGGCTTATTATAATGCTGTGTACTTTATATTGATACTGTTATTAATATTAGTTTTTATTATTGTTTTATTAAATCTATATCTATTTCAACCCACAGATCTCCTTTCCTTTTCCCATCCCCCTCCTCAAGTGGGAAAGACACATTGGGTGATAGAGAAACTGTATAAACCACACCACCAGTATATCTCTTATTAGCAGGTTCTATGGGTTGATTGTTTTCACTGCCATGACTGGATTTTTATAGTATTATTTCTTTTGTATATTATTTGAATGTGTGCCTTGAGGTACAGAACTTGTGAATTCTGTGTGTAAAATAGCTATTGAGTGTTTCTCTGCCCATAAAATCTTCTTTAGTGTTTATTTTCTATTAGTACTTTAGCCTTACTGGTTATCAGCTTTTAGGTACAAGAGGGAAAGTGTTCAAGTCATCATATTCTAAGCAACCTCAAATTTAAAAGTTTTGTATGCTGTAGTCTAGAGAAATAAGAATTGGTATATGTAAATCTTTTAGTGCTAATCCAGAGAACTGACTTCACTTTCGAAATTTTTTTTTTTAAATAGATATCTCTTGGGATGTGGAAACAAGAAAAACAATTACCATTATTAACCAGGACTATTTTGCAGCTAAATAACTAGGGAAGGGAAAAGTTCAGAAAAGGAAGCTATACACATGAACAAAGACTTACTTAAGTTTCGGTAATTTTGAATTCTTCCCTGTGGACAGTGCTTGAAAGACTATAATTATGAGAGTGGATTTAATTTTGAAATGTATGAAATGTCTTACTATTCTTACCAATTATGATTCCTGTCTCATATTACCGTCGATAATGTATTTCAGTATTTCACTTCCATAATCAAAACATCTTTTTCTGTTAAAGATGTGTTCTTGTAAGATAAGTATCTTGAAAGATTGTATCCGTGAAACAAGTCAGTGTCAGGCACAATGTGTCTTGTTCTTTGAGAAGACATGTCTGTTCATTGTCTAACTCTTGATCAAAGGGTCCTATCGTTGCAAACTGACATTTACAGCAGATTTACAACTTGCAGCTATAGACTTCTGATAGATATTTTCTACAAAGTAAACAGAAATTCTTACAGACAGTTAGAAAATCTCATATGCATTTTCTGAACTTTAAAAGCAGGAAAAAAATACCAGAAGCTAAAGCTAGATAGGGAGTGATTTCTGCTAAATCTGTGTAAATGTGTGTAGACGTATTGCAGTCTAGACTTGCTTTAATGTGACAGAAATCAGCAACTTCTGGAACAATCACCTGAACATTAATTTAATGGACTTAATCAATTCCAGAAAGAAATTTAAACAAGTGCCACTTATATAACTTAAGTTTATAACAATTTACACTATAAAAATAAAAGATAGTTTGTTACAAATAACTATTTTTCTCGTGGATAATGAAATATGTTGTATGGTTTACCTTTTGTGTTTTTACAGTAAACAGAAAAACAAAGACCAATCAAGTCAATTAAATTCTTCTGAATAAAGGACAACTTTCCTTCTCATTTAGGTCATTAGTGTGTTCTGTATATTATTCTCACTGATAAATTAATAAACATAATTTAAATAAAAATTTAAAATATACTTATGAAAATGTGCTCTGAAAAGTATTTTCCCCTGAAAAATCCAGTGAAACATTTGTACAGGCACCTCTACATCTGCCTTATGCTCTTCTGAGAAGTGCTGGCCTTAAAAATGTTGAAGTCATGAAACAGCAGCAGATTTGCAAGTTTGTTATTATAAATGTATGGTTTATGTTACCTGAGGGTGGGGGGAAAGTCAAAACACTAAACTCCTAAATATGACAGTCAATTTAGAAGACAGCTTGATTTAAAAACATAAATCTCTGTTCCAAAGTGAAAATTAAATCTTCCAGACTTTTCCTCTCTCTCTCTCTCTAAGTGAAGTTAGCACTTGTTAGCCTTGCCATTTAAAGCTGATAAAATCTAAATTATACATGTACTGAACTGAATTGTTCTGGAAACACTGTAGATGGCTGTGTCTCATTTATGAGTTTTTCACCAAGAAAAAAGATAAATGGAAGAATAGCTTAAAAAAAAGGCTATTCCCAGATATTATCAGATACTTAAAATGTTTCTTTTTCTTTATTAAATGCATCTATCATGATTCTTGAGGATATTTCACAAAAAAAAAATGAATTGCAGCTCATATTTTGTGTAGCTAGTGAACTTGAGTGCTGTAAGTTCATCTCTGAAACATTAACTGTACTACATCCTCTGCAAGTTTGCTGATGACACCAAGCTCTATGGTGCTGTCAACACGCTGGAGGGAAGGGATGCCATCCAGAGAGACCTTGACAGGATTGAGAGGTGAGCCTGTGCAAACAGAATGAAGAAGTTCAACAAGGACAAGAGCAAGGTCCTGCACTAGGGTGTAGGAAGGACTTGGGGGTGCTGGCTGATAAGAATATTAACATGAGCAGTCAATGTGTACTTGCAGCCCAGAAAGCCAGCCACATCCTGACTGCATCAAAAGAAGTGTGACCAGCACATTGAGGTTGATGATTCTCCCCCTCTACTCCACTCACCACCTGGAGTACTGTGTTCAGCTCTGGGGCCCCCAACACAAAAAGGACATCGAGCTGTTGGAGTGGGTCCAGAGGAGGGCCATGAAGGTGATGAGAAGGATAGAGCACCTCTCCAATGTGACAGGCTGGGACAGTTGGGGTTGTTCAGTTTGGAGAAGGCTGTGGAGATACCTTACAGCAGCCTTCCAGAAGGGGGCCTACAAGAAAGCTGGAGAGGGACTTTTTACAGAGGCATATAGTGATAGAACAAGGGGTAATGGCTTTAAACTGAAAGGTGGTAGATTTAGATTGGACATAAGAAATAAATTCTTTACAATGAGGGTGGTGAGACACTGGAACAGGTTGACCAGGGAAGTCGTGGATGCCCCTTCCCTGGAAGTGTTCAAGATCAGGTTGGACAGATCTTTGAGCAACCTGGTCTAGTGGGAGGTGCCCCTTCCCAAGCAGGGGTATTGTACTAGATGATCTTTAAGGTCCCTTCCAACCCTAACTGTTCTGATTCTTTGATTCTAAATTTCTGTTGATGAAACTTGTTATTATGAATGAAGAACATGGACATGTGAGCACTACAGGCATAATTTTCTTCCTTTCTGTTTAATTTATACAAATGCATAGGGATAACATAATTCCCAAGAGATGTACAAGTAATTTATTTCCAACTACTGAACTAAAACTGGGCAGTAATTTCTCTGACTTTTAATGTGATGCTGTTGCTAAGGAACTAATGACATAGAGTGATACTAAAGAGCTTTCATTTCGGTGTTTATCTTTGGATAAGATCAGTTAGATGTTTATTTCTTTACAAGGCCAAATTGCTGCTTCTTTTACACATATACAGAAACAGATCAGATAGTAAATGGAAACCAAATGTGTAATAGTAATTGTTGACTTCTCTTACTTAAAATGGTTATTTACTGTGCTGCAAAGAAACAAACAAACCCTCAAAACAAATACTCAAACAAATATTGCACTGTTATGAGGTACTTGAACAACTTAATGTTCATCTTAACCTTGCCACTCTGTGTAATCAACATTTTTCAATCTGTGCAGAACTCAATTGCTTTTCTCCCTGGTTTAGAAACAAAGCACTGCAAACCACACACTATCTGATTAATTCAATATACTCAAATAAAATAAGTGATACTACTTGCATTCCATGAACCATGAAAAATCAAATTTCTTTGTTTCTTGCTTAGCCAAAACCCAGTGACTTATGAGAGGCTTTGTGAACATTCAAAAAGATGTGTTAAAATGGAGCAGATAATCCATATCTGGATAAAGAATTCAGTAATTAAAAGTCATTCAGAATAAAAATATCGGAATAGTTTTTGATTGGACTCTCAACATTGAACCAAATCCAAACTTGGTACTAAGTGAAAAATCTGGCCAAGGAAATTTGACTGAAGCCAGTAAGAAATATTCTTAAATATTGTCAAGGAGTTGTAGCTAACAAGAACCATAATGTCCTGGTTTGAGCTAAATAGAACTAATTTTCTGTTTAGTGATTTTACTTTTCAGCTGAGTCTTTTCTATGTGGCTGTACTTGCTGAAACTAACATCATGTTTTTCCAGACAGTGTTCACTTCTACAAGTGATAGCACTTGTATGGTACGTAAATATCACAAGGCCACTGTCTCACCATGGGTGCCATATCTGCACCTGTGGGGAAGAGTGAACAGGACAGATCACCCAAAAGTGACCAACTAAGTATTCCATCCCACATACATCATACTCAATATAAAGCTGACGGATCACAAGGGTCTCGTTCCTTCCCTTCTCTTGCATTCCCTTTTGCTCTTTTTCTCCTGTGATGGTCGAAGTCCAAGCAGAATCCTATTAGTTCATCTGCCTCCAATTCTGATACATGTGTTCCTGAATCCAGTTCCTGCATCCTGATCCCACCTGCTGCTGGGTCTGGTCTTTTACTTTTCCAGTGCCCTGCTCCGCAGAACCTCTGGTGACATAATCGTCATTGAGAGGGAGGGTGGGGGGAGGATTTTTTTATTGCTTTTATATATACTTGTACACATCTGTATATATCTTCCATTATTTTCCCTATTTACATTATTATCCTGTAGTATTAGTATTATAGTTTCATTAAATCTGTTAGTTTTCTTTTCCAATTTGTAAGTCTCTCCCCCTTATTCTCTTTTCTCTTCCCTCCAGCCTATGACCCAACACTACTACATCGGCTAGACCATGACACTAAGTGCCACATCCAGCCTTTCCTTAGACACTTCCAGGGATGGTGATTCTACCACCTCCCTGGGCAGTCCATTCCAATGCCTGGTCACCCTCTCAGTGAAAAAGTACTTTCTAATATCCAGCCTAAACCTCCCCTGGCACAGCTTCAGGCTATGCCCTCTCCTCTTGTCACTAGTTGCCTGGGAGAAGAGCCCAACCCCCACTTGACTGTAACCTCCCTTCAGGTAGTTGTAGAGCAGGATAAGTTCCCTCCTGAGTCTCCTCTTCTCCAGGCTAAATTACCCCAGCTCCCTTAGCCTCTCATTATAAGACTTTCCTTCTAGTCCCTTCACCAGCTTCATTGCTTTCCTATGGACCCACTCCAACACCTCAATATCCTTCTTGAAGTGAGTGGCCCAGAACTGTAAACAGTACTTAAGGTGAGGCCTCACCAGTGCTGAGTACAAAGGGAGAATTACATCCCTACTCCTGCTGGCCACAGTATTCCTGATACAAGCCAAGATGCCACTGGCTTTCTGCACCACCTGGGCATACTTTTGGCTCGTGTTCAATCGATTATCAACCAGTGCTCCCAGGTCCCTCTCTGCTGGGCCACTCTCCAGCCACTCTTCCCCCAGTCTGTAGCACTGCATGGATTATTGTGGTCGAAGTGCAGGACCTTGCACTTGATCTTGTTAAACTTCATACTGTTGGCCTCTGTCCATTGACCCAGCCTGTCTAGGTCCCTCTGCAGCCTCTTCCTACCCTCCAGCAAATCGACATTCCCCCCCCAGTTTGGTGTCATCTGCAAATTTACTAAGGGTAGACTCAATCCCCTCATACAGGTCATCAGTAAATAGAACTGGGCCCAGTACTGATCCCTGGGGGACACCACTGGGCACTGGATGCCAACTGGATGCAGCACCATTCACCACCACTCTCTGGGCCCAGTCATCCAACCATTTTTTAACCCAGCAAAAGGTGCACCTGTCCAAGCTGTGGACTGCTAGCTTTTCCAGAAGGATGCTGTGGGAGACTGTGTCAGAGGCTTTGCTGAAGGTAGATCACATCCACTGTCTTCTCCTCATCCACTAGGTGGGTCACTCAGTCATAGAAGGAGATGAGATTGGTCAGGCACGACCTTCCTTTCCTAAATCCATGTTGGCTGGGCCTGATCCCCTGGTTGTCTTCTACAAACCGCTTGATGGCACTCGGGATGATCTGCTTCATAATCTTGCCAGACACTGAGATCAGGCTGACAGGTCTATAGTTCCCTGGATCCTCCTTCCAGCCCTTCTTGTGGATGAGCATCACATTGGCCAACCTTCAGTTATCTGGAACCTCCCTGGTTAGCCAGAACTGGTGATAAATAATGGAAAGCTGCTTAGCCAGTTCTTCTGCCAGCTCCCTCAGCACCCTAGGGTGAATCCCCTCCAGACCCATAGACTTGTTGGTATCTAAGTTGCACAGCAGGTCACTAACTACCTCCTCCTGGGTTACAGGAAGGGTGTTCTGCTCTCCATCTCTGTCTATCAACTCAGTAGCCCAGTTGCCCTGAGGGTAGCCAGTTTTTTTGTTAAAGATTGAGGCAAAGAGTGTGTTAAGTATCTCAGCCTTTTCCTTGTCTTCAGTTATTATGTTTCCCTCCTGATCCAATAGGGAATGGAGATTTTCCCTGACCCTCTTGTCCCATTCCATGGCAAGCCAAATCTGCTGGTGCTTTTCCCATTGATAGGTCCACGTAAGAGCAAGACTGAAGTTGTTATTCTGAAGCTGGAGGTACAAACAGGACCAATCATGTTCCTTCTCTCCAGCTGACCTGATTGGCATTCACCTGTGAACGTGCATATATCCTCTTGTTTGTGATCCACAGATTCAGGCACATCCATGAGTCCCTCAAATCCTTGACCAGATCTGAATCAATGACAAGATTCTAGGCTCAAGTTTCTAGCTTCAGCCTTGGTTCTTTCCAGATTCTGGTCTCCTCCTACTCACTGGGTAATCCATCTTGAGACTGCTAATGAATCATGTTCCTCCCTCTGTTTGTCCTTCACCTCCATAATAGAGAGCAAAGTCACATGGCAAATAGGCAAGAACAGAATTTAATAAGATATGACAGGCTGTGATAATCCAGCATGGGGACTGGCCAGACAAGTGTCCTGACTAACAGCTTGTTTGTACATGACTAGCCTCTAATCTCCCTTCTTCACTTTGCCTCTTGTTATTCCCCAATCCGCTTTGATCTCTAATTTTCCCACCTTTTGTGCTTCCACTGAAAATTCCATAGTAAGTTTTTCACATGCCAATCACCTCTTAAAACATTCCAGTATATGTTTTACACAATTCCACAAGATGTCTCAAATATCTCATAAGACATCTGCTCCTGTTATGAGATTCGTGATAATCTGGTCTGCCCTCTTCTTACCAGTTACGAAGGAATTCCTTCAGTGGCTCGTCAGTCAGAATCCTGAGATTTGTGGTCCTGTTATTGTCTCTGTCACGTCTTGTTCATTGGATTTTGTGTATTTAGGTGTTTGATTATTACTTTCATTATCTTCTAATTATTTGTATATCTTAACAACCTTTAATTAGATTTCCTCCCAAAACGAGTATGCCTTACATTCCAGATATTCACATATTCTTTACATGTCACATATTCTTATGTACATATTCAGCTCAAGAAAAATAAAGGACCATCTTGAGTTAGATACTGAAGTTTTCAATGTATTAGATGGTCTAATAAAGACTGAAAATACTTTTCAGATTAATTTCACATTTCATACTCCTAAATGCAATCATTTTGAGTGAAGATGTATTTTTGGTTTTGGTGGTAGGTTTTGTTTGTTTATTATTATTTTTTCCCTAGAAAATAATCCCTATATGTTAGCTTAGTAGAGGACCAAAGACATATCCATCAGACACATCCTACCCTCTCCCTGCCATGTGGAAAAAGTTCTGGTCTTCAAACAGTGCTTATCCTCCTGTGCAATCTCAACATAGGAAAAAATAATAGAAATAAATCAGGACTGAAGCATGATATCTTTTCTTATAAAGTCATGTCTGTATTGATAATTTTCTAACAGGAAACTGTCCCCACTGACATACTATTGGGTTGGCCAAAATGTAATTGTGTTTTTTGTTAATAGATGGACAGACATGTCTTGAAGTGTAACTAACTTCATTTTAAACTGCAAATTTATTATGTAACTTGACAGCTGACAGTTCAAGGTTGCTTTAGAAAAAGAAAGTGCATGGTTTTGTTAACAATTATTTATTTGGCATACATTTAAAAGTGTAAAATCAAAAGGAATATTTTGTCATATTTTGCTCTCTTAAGAAAATGAAAAAAACACTGTGCAAGCTTATAAAAAGTTATATGATGTGTATGGTGAAGATGCCTTAAACTATGGCAGTGTCAGAATAGGTTTGCTACATTGTAGTCCAGAAATGATGAATTTAAAGATGTGTCACACTCAGGAAGGCCAATTCAAGTTGATAACTATGAAATAAAGACATTGATTGAATCCAAAAACAACGAATGAAAAACATTGTGGAGCAAGCATGAGGAACCAGCTTGAAGCACTTCAAAAGCAGATATTCACCAAAGGAAGGCTATGCTGCCAGTCTGATGAGATTTGAAAGATATTGTGTATTTTGCATTGCTTCCAAGGAACCAAACCATTAATTCAGATGTGTACTGTCATTAACTGGATAAACTAAATGATGCCATCAAACAGAAGCATCCAGAATTGGTGAATGACAAAGGTGTTGTGTTCACCATGATAACACTAGACCACATACAAGTCACTCATCAACAATTGTTGCAGCTTGGATAGGATTTGTTACCACATCCACCATATTCTCCAGACCTGTCACCATCAGACCTCCATTTGTTTTGTTCATTACAAAATGTTTTGAATGGTAAAACCTTCACTGCTGATGAAGATATCAAAACGTTCCTTGAACTATTTTTTGCTGAAAATGGTAAGAACACTTCTGAATGTGGAATTGGGAAATTGCCTGAAAGATGGCAAAATGTAATTGAATAAAATGGACACTACATTGTTAAATGAAGTTTTTGTTTCCTGTGGAAAATTCCCCTTTCATTTGCCCAAATAAAAACATAATTACTTTTTGGTCCAGTGAATATAATCACTGATTTGTAGCTTGTTGTATCAATAATGGGGGGGAATGTAAAGAAAGAGAATTACAGAAAGTTGTGAAAAAGCAGAATTAAACAATAAACATTATAATAAGTCAAATTTACTGAAGCGAATATCTCAGGAAATATTTCATCCACTTGTTAATGATCAGCTCCAGGACTTGGCCATTAGGATGCTCACGCCAAAGATTTTGTAAGGTTTGAAATTTGCCTTTTATGGACTTACAGTTGTCTCTGGAACTTCATGCTAATACCTTCTGGGACTACCATGCCATCCCACAACCTGCCATGCCTCTTCCGCAACCACCTGTGTCCACTGGCACTGCATCCAGCAGGTAGTTCTGGCAACATTTCTTCTGTCCTAGTGAGCAAGCTCCATGCCTAGATGGGACTAGGAGGTTTTCCTCAAATTATGTTACAAGTTTTGTATCAGGTTGTGTGATGGGACACCAAACCCACTCATTCATACAGCACAGAGTCCTCCAGCCACCTCTGCTCCGCTCTTTTTGGGAGCAGGACATAATCAACACTTTGCTCCCCATAGCTATGGGTGCTGGGTCACAAACCAGCACATCTGACATGCAAGGTTAAAGAGAAGGAAGAAAGACTATAGCATAGGCCAGTGTGAAACCTAGGCGTAGCTGGGGTGGAGCACAAGGCCTGCCTGGTGAGCTGAATGCTCAGTAGTTGAGATTTGACAAATCTAAGGGTACTTACCTTGATACCGGGTCTTGGATCTTGAAAAAGGTCACAATTTGTGTCAATACCCTCCTGTATATGGACAGGGCTTTGAGCAACCTGGTCTAGTGGGAGATGTCTCTGCCCATGGCAGGGGAGTTGGACTGGATGATCTTTAAGTTCCCTTCCAACTCAAACCATTCTGTGATTCTGTGATAAGATTTAGTTGAACCATAACTGAACAGGCATAATCTCTGGGTCAATTGACACTTTAAGTGATAGAACTGGTGACCGCAAATAGTAAAAAAGAGGTCTCATGTTTCTTAAGCGTCTTGATCAGACTTTTTGAACTGATGATAACCTTAACTCTATGTCAGAATAAAGCTTACACTTCAGTGATAATCTATGACAGGTGACAGATCTTGTATAAGACAGCAAAATCTTTCCTGTACTCATTACTTTTTTTTACTTCTATCCATAGTGTTTTCTATTCATTTCTTTTTTCTCCCATTTAACAAGTTATGAATGACATTCACTTTCGTTTTAGGTAGAACTTAAATAAGCCCAAAATGTGTCAAAGTTTATAAACTCTACATATTTCTCTCTCTGTTATCTGTAGTAAAAGTCTTAGGACAATAGTTGCTGAGTCGGGGTGAAAGAAGCTATTTATTTAAAAATATAAATCTATGATTCAATTTGAGTTTTAAAACAACAGAAATATATCTCTAACAATGCTCTTTTCAATTTATGACAGTGATGAAAGTAAAGTACAAGTTTAAAAATGTTCTTTCAGCATGTTTCTCTTCCAAATGTATAAACAGAAACAGGGAAAATGCCAAAGACTGTCAGATGAAAAAAATTAAAATAATATTGCTTAGGGAAATTCATTTTTTACTGAACCGGTATCAAGTTTTAGAGGAAAATTATTTTTAAAGGTTTATTATTTCCTTATATTTTAAAAAGATGCTAACATGATGTCTATTAAAGCATATAATTGTCAGCAGTGACTTGTATAATTCCCATTACTGCTAATAGTAGTTATGCACATAAATCTCTTCTGATGTGAAGATAGAAAAGATCTCTAGTTTTTGCAAATGCTTATTACTTAACCACTAGGCCACAGAAAGCCTTCAGGAGTCATAACAGTCCACTGAGTAAATTCCTGTTTAAGTATTTCATGGTGGTGAATTTTTAACTTATCAAGCAAAAACTCTCTTCTTAGTTTATAGTTTTGATTTCCATTTCTCTTCTGAACCATTACAATCATTACTAATCTGGTTCAGGTACATGTTTACATAGTTCTCAAGTTAAAACTTTGAATGTCAGTTTTTCTAAAGTAAAGGTAAGTTTGTGAAGACTGCTAGCAGCATTGTTATCACTCTGTTTAGTGAAATTCACCAAAGTAAAAACATTCAAGGGACAAGACTAATATCTTTTAATTATTTACATCTGGCAGAAAAATGTCATCTAACAGAGAAGTGTACTGTGAAGCATACACAACTATTTCTTAAAAAAATTTCCCTTGGTGTCTGATTTTGTATGTCAGTGGCATAAAAGAAGAGAAAGATTGTGTGTTAAGAAAATTACATAGGTGGATATGGATTTTGTTTTCTATTTTAATTTTACTAACCAATTTACAAGTCAAGTATATTTTCTATTTCAAGTTATAACTTTCTAGACTTGTCAGAAAGCATTAAGAACCTAATACCTAACATCAAGTTTCAGTTCTTCCTTCCTAATTTCTGTCTGTATTTGGCTTACATGGTAAGGTTTTGGTAGGAGTGACTTCTGTTGGAAGCTGCTAGAAGTTTCCTCTGTGTCTAATACAGCAAATGCTAGCCAGCTCCAAGATGGCCAAGGCCAAGCTAATCAGCAATGGCTGTAGCACCTCTGTGATAACATAGTTAAGAAGTGGGAAAAAACCCAGTAACAATAGCCAAAATAGAGGAGTGAGAATATGTGAGAGAAACAACTCAAGGCCAGTGAAAAAGGAAGGAGAAGGAGGTCCTTCAGAGGCTGGAGCAAAGATTCACCTGCAGCCTACGGTGAAGACCTTGGGGAGGCAGGTTGTTTCCCTCCCTTGGAAGTTAATGGTGGAACAAATATCCACCTGCAGCCCATGGAGGACCCCATTCTCATGTACGTGGATGTGCCTGAAGAAGGCTGTAACCCTGTGAGAAGTCTGCTTTTGAGCAGGACTTGTGACCCCATGAGGGAGCCATGCTCCAGCAGTCTGTTCCTGAAGGATTGAACCCCACAGAAAGGACCCACACTGGAACAGCTCATGAGGAACTGAAGCCTGTGGGAAGGACCAACATTGAAGATGTTTATGAAGAACTGTCTCCCTTGGGAGGTTTCCCATGCTCAAGCAAAGGAAGCATGAGAGAAAGAAGGAGTAGCAGAAACAACATGTGATGAACTAACCACAACCCACATTTCCTGTGTTTCTGCACTGCTGAGGGTGAGGAAGTAGAGAAAATCAGGACTAAAGTTTAGTCCAGGAAGAAAGGAGGGGTCGAGGTAAGGTGTTTTAAGATTTAGTTTTATTTCTCATTACTCTACTCTCATTTGTTTGGTAATAAATTAAATTAAATTCCCCAAATCAAGTCGATTTTGCCTGTGACACTAATTGGTGAGTGGTCGCTCCATGTTCTTATCTCAACCCACAAGCCTTTAATTATATTTTCTCTCCCCTGTCCAGCTGAGGAGGGTGAATGATAGAGAGGCTTAGAAGAACATCCAGCACCCAGCCAAAGTCAACCCACCACATTCTCTTCCAGAATTACAGCAATAGCTGCCACTGACATTATTTATCTTTGTTGGTGAGAGGAACAGTAAGATTGAGTGCACTCTCAGCAAGTTTGATAATGACATCAAGCTGTTTGTTGTGGTTGACACACTGGAAGAAAGGGACGCCATCCAGAGCAACCTAGACAGGCTGGAGATGTGGGCCCATGCCAACATGGCAGTGTTACACGTGCTCTAAAGACAGTTTCAATATGCTAAAATGTTAAGGTAACTTCATTAAGCTTTTTACACAATTATAGCAGCAATTATTTGTTGGTCAATCTACCTCTGTGTTCTCTGATATTACCTTGTTTCTATACTTTCAAGGCTGCTACTCTCTTGCACTCCTGGGGACACATCCTAGTCTTGTGACTGTTCACTTATACATTCTTATTCTAAAGTCATTGGTAGTTCACTATACAAAAATATTTGAAAGCAAAGAGATAAAGTGAGTGTACATACATTAAATTCTCAGCAACTTGTTAGTATTATCTAATTACAGCAATGTTATTAGTATGGGTTAGATTTATTTTTTTCTTTATCTGGGTTATAACACCACTTCCTGTAGAGGTCTAAAGATTTGACACAAAGTGCTACTCTTTAATGCTGCAGCTGATACTGACTTGCATAACAATAGCAAACAAATTATGAGATTTAGAGGCAATATTTGCAAACACCCACAATAAGTATGGAAACACCAGGTAAATTTTTTATTGAAAATCATTGTGACCTAACATTTAAGATGTTCTAACTTTTGTGTTTATTTACCCCCTTAGGAAAGCTCTAAAAGAAAAAATGAAAACATTGAAGATATTTTCTTATGGAGCTGCTATGCCTGACACAAACACTGTTTACATCAAGTAAGAAAAAGTTTCATTGAAATAGTTTACTAAAGATGACAAAACTTAAAATCATTCACTCCAGGCAACTCTCAGTTCTGTCTTCATGAGATAGTCTTTACACAAGTATATGTTAAATTCCAAGACACATTATTCTTCCATTAAAAAAAAAAAGAACCCAAACCCCCAAAACCCACAAACTTTTGAGACCCTTAGGCCAGTCTTTCTTGACAACTCATTCTTTAGTTCTTTTTATTTCTTATCTGAGTAGAAGGAATAAAACTTCATTTGTCATTCATACCATATTGTTGATCAACACACGACAGTCATAATTTTGGTTACTTATGCCTTAACTGACTTCTTCAGAAGACAGCTATAGATATTAATTTTTCTAAATTGTTTCTTTACATGATTTGATTTCTTTTGAGTGATTACTGTGGTTATCTTCATTCCACCTTCATCTTGCTCTAAGTATCTCACTATCTTTTATAGTTACATTAATAATGATAGCCTAAACAGAAGAACTTCACTAAATCAGGGACACTCATCTTGATCTGAATGAAGGTGGTTCCTGCAGCCATCTGGCCATGATCCCAAACAAATGATGTCTAAATCATGACACTGTGGTTGAAGGTTGCTTTTTATTTTTTCCCCCATCTCCTGTTCAAGGAAATTTACCAGTAACCTGCCCATTAGTAAAAAAAATAAAAAAAAAAAAATTGATGTGTCCATTGATATGACACACCACTATTTAGTATCACAGAATTTGTAAAATTGCATTATGTTTGAAAAAGAATGTGCCATGAACTTGTTACCTTGAATCCGTTGCTGGAAGACAGACATTTTAACTACAAAACCACCATCATCACTGGCTTTAATTATCACAGTTATTGGCAGGTCTAGCAGAAAGGCTAACAACTGAAAGAGGGTAGGATTCCAGCTATTTGAGACAAGGCTTTTGGAAGAAAAAATTGAAGCATATTCGAACAGTAATGTGAAAGAAAATAATATATCTTATCTCTCAGCTAAATTTATTACTTCACTTCAAACCACTGGCTTTCAATGAGCAGGATTTTAACTTATTTCTATATTTCTAGTGCCTGTCTAAAAATTGTTTATCTAGTATTTAAGAGAATAGAATTATATTACTTTTAATCTCAATTCTCATGTAAAACACCATATTCACACAACAGGAATCAAAAGTAGGTTGTCATGGTGCTGTCTTTGTATTTATAATTTATAAATGGTGTTTTTCATAGAGTTAAATGAATACTAGTAAATCTTGGAATGCTGTCAAAATCTGATACACTTTTATGTGTTTCCAAGATTCACATTTGCGTTCTGATCCAAGTAGAGAACTGCAGATTCTTTTCAAATGCTTTATAATTATAGAACACAGCTACGAAAACCTAGACACTGAAGTCTTTCTTGATATACAATATTCACTAAGTCCAAAAGCATTTGAAATGTCTCTGTTAATGGATAAACACCGAATCTGAAGATTAAAGATGCGCTTCCTGTGGAAAGTGATGTACACACAAATAAGCACAAGCTGTATCTATGAAAGCATTCCACTTTAAAAGCTATCAAAAGGAATAAAAGCTCATTATACATGACCCTCCACTGAAAACAAAGCATTAGTTTTAGTCAGTATTTGCTAGCCTTTCTAGAGATGTAACAATTTCAATTAATGAAGCATAACACCTATTTCAAAAGTACCTCTGAGATCACTAAGAACATATTTAGAATGGCAAATTAAAATCCAGTATTGAAAAGTACTAAATATCACTTTAGGATAGACCTAGATATATTTCTGATGTGGATGAGGATTCATCCTATCTTGTAATAAAATATATAGAGGTTGTAGGCAAGAAAAACAACATACATGCCATTGCTTTTATAATAGTTCACAATGGTTATATTGTGGTTATAATCACTTGAAAACTATTAGTTATGAAAAGCAGCTTCAAAAATTATATTTTCCTATCTCTGATGTACATGCTGGCTTCAGGTATCTAGTACCCTTTTCCATTTCTTATTTGAAATGGGAAATAGACAATTACATTGTAACTGCAGCTTATACTTTCCATTTCAGTCCATTATGTATTTGCTCTTTAAATATTCTTTTCAGCAACACTTCCTTTATTTCAGAATTCATGCAAAATAAATTTTGCACCACAAAGTGACATTCATTGTCGTCACAAACAAATGTAGAGAGACAATAACATCTCCAACATATCTCTAACAATAAAGTATCTAATGTTGTCAATGTAATTAATAGGAGAATTCTATTCTTATAGGCATACATCATGTGCCGGATATCCAAGTCAAGAGAGGGCTTTCTTATGGAAACAGAATGAGAGCTATTTCATTAAAATCTTCACATCGTTTGGACAGTTACGACAATCTTATTATACCCTTCCCATCTATGTTTGTAGATAAGCACCAGTGATCACAGTGAATGGTAAACAGATTACGAAGACCTGAAGAGAATTAAAACAGTGAAATAGTTATACAAGAAATATACACATTAGGACTTATTTAATGTTCTGTACAATACTACCTGACAATGAGGCAACACCATGAATACCTTTTATTCAATTTCATTTTCACTTTCCTCTGTTAATACAGAGAAAAACATTTCAAGGGCTGAAGAAAAGTTGAAATTTTAGAGTATATCACAATATAATAACATCTCTCTTAAATGTCTCAGAACAGAGTATCTGCATATCTGCACTGGCTGGTCCACTTCCTAGCCTTTCTGGATTGTCTCACATACCTCTTTATTTTATTTCTTTAGTAGATGTATAAGAAAGAAACCTGTATTTCCTTGAATAAACTAATTGTACCAGAGAACTTCCTTTCCCTTTCCTATTCTTCTATCTCTACAGAAAGAAATTGAACTCAATTCTTTTCAATGTTGTGTGTTTAACTTAAGGAATCCAAATATATTACATTTAAAAATCAGTTTTCACCTTTATTTAAAAGCTATATAACTTATTGAAAAATATTTAATCATGGCTTTGTGTAACAGTCTTTTTTGAAAGGATTTCAGACCAACCTGTTCATGTAGAGCTCTAAAATAAGTTCTTTTTAGTGTAAAACTAATGAGAGGTACTATTTACAGTGACCTTAACATTCTTTTTTGTCAGGATAAATAGAAACAACTACTGTATATTATCCTTTTCATTGGTAGTTACATAAGTACTGTGATACCAAGAGCATTCTATCTGTGTTTCTAGGCTTGAAAATTGAATAGAAATACCTTTGGCAAGGGTCTTGCCAAGTACTGTGAAGACATTATTTCCATAACGCTTTCTGCATGACTACTTTGGAACGCAGTATGTTAATCAGACTTCACAGGATTATTTTGCGTCTAGATGGTTAATGCTTCAACACTGAGAGAAAGTAACTTTCCTGTTTTGACTCCTTCCAGTCCAGTTGAATCTCAGTATTTAGATACCATTATCTGTCTGGCAAAATTTTCCACCTTTCTGTTTTGTTTTGGAGTTTTTTCAAGTGGCTATTTTACTGATAAAGAACAACACATGGCTTAAAGGGAAGATTGGCTGAAAGTTAAACTTTATGGGACTGGATATTTTGAAAATACATGCAAGACATCTGTGAAAAATAAATGTTTCCATGCACTATTTTGTTCAGCTGGACATGAGTATTAAAGCCCATTTCTCTGTGTGTTGAGAGGTTTAGAGTAGAAACAACATCTAATCTTGTATGTAAAGACAGCAGTGTTCCAAGCAAGATTTACTGTGATAAATCTATCTTTAAGGCAAGAAATCAAAACTAGTCTTGGTATTTTTGTTCTTTCACATCTTTTGTTTGCAATTGACATTCATCAGCATCCATGACACACTGGCAGGGAAGGGGAAGAGAACAGGGTTAACTTCGAATTGCGTTCAAAGTATTTGTCAGAAATAAAAGGGTTACTGCTGAAATACATGATAATAAAGTTATTTCTTCACTTCTATACATCGCTTATACAAATCAGAAAAGACATTTTCTCTATATATATATATTTTTTTTTTCCTCCACTGTGTTCAGATTGTTTACATTTGGACCATTCAGAAATACTCATAGTAAGATGCTTACTTTAGCTTTGATTACTGGCATGAACTCTATAAAAACAGATATTGGTGAACTTCACCTGACATTTTTACTCATTTACCTACTTGAAGATTCCATGCTGCAAAGCAGACTTACGGATGGATTCATCTTACTAACTTAAAGCACACACTTAACACACATTTGAGAATGTCCTTTACTGTTTGTACTATTTGCAAAAACAAATACAAATGGAGGTAGATGCAGATTACCTAAGATATGCAACCATTTGAGGAAGCCTAGGATGCTTAGTATCTTAAATGAGGTGTCATGAATAGACGTTCAGAATTATACTGGATGAGTCTGAGTCATATCTTGCAGTAACAGCTGGACTTGATAAATTTCACTGACATCAGAGATGCTGCATAGAAGCTTAGAGTATTTATTTCTGTAGGTACAACCAAGGCCTGAATATACATCCTGAGACATTCCTATCTACATGTAGATGAATGCCTTTAATACTGCAAAGAATTGGACAAACTGTGGATAGAAAGTTGAAGTCAAGGGTACATCTGAAAGTAAAAGTGCTAAGAGTGGCAGACTGCAATCATGACAGAACAGAAATTACTTTCAAAGGAAGATGTCTGAATATTAATGATAAATAAGAAATTACATTGGCAAGTTATTTGAAATGATGGAGACTTATCACAGCAGTAAATTAAATGAATGAAAGAGTATTTGCAAAACCAAGACTTCAGAGAAAGTCTGTCTAATATTAGCTCGTGTCCTTACAACAGTGGAAAACAAAATGTTAGTGGGATTATTTGAGGAAGAAAAAATTAAATTACTTTTCAGTGACCTACAGCTCTTGAGTCATCACTGTTCATCATTACAGAAGTTTCAGAACTATCATTCCAGGTGGCACTGATGAGATTTTTTAAAGAGTTAAGCACTAAAAATTATTTTATAAATTAGCAGTAATTCTCATCAAATAAAACTCTGTATTTTCAATCTCACTCTTCTGATTTAGCTTAAAGAATTTGTTCTATTACACATTGATGACCTAATATTTTCTTTCTGCAGAGAAAATTTTAATGAAATAAGCAAATGATGTGTTGCATGGTACAACTGAAGCATTAAAAATCAGTAATAAATGATCACATGTACTACATATTTTGAAAAATGAGCTTGAACAAGTCTTTAGTAAAGTCATTATTTCTCTTATCATAAATCACTAAGGCTTATTTTCACCCAGTAGACATAAGGCAGTCAAGGACAACTGTTTTAAATTTGTCCTTGTCATTTACTACACAAGAAGTCTCTCCTAATTTTTCCTTGATTAATGCGGAACAGTACTATACTATGTGTTATTATAATGTGCAAAATATTTAGAAAGACAAATAGAATTTCCACTCTAAAAAATGCTTGCAAAATAGTAGCAATCATACTTTCACATATTAGTAGAGATGGGTTTGAAGTACCAGTATGGAGAGGTACAACCAAACATTTCATCTTCTTAAAAATATCATATAAAAATGATAACATTTTTCTACCTATGCCAATGAGCAAACTTTCACTGTATTGCAGGAGTTTCATATGGCTAGAAAAAACACTGATAGCCCCCTTAGAAACAGAAACAAAACAAAAAAACAAAAAGTCAGATGTCTCCTATTTTTTTCTAGTTCTACTCCAGAGACTAATTGAGCACTCTGAAGCCAAGAGGAACAAATTCAAGAGTTATTTATGGTAAAACATAGGTATAAAAAGTATATGACACCTATGCACAGTACACAAGCAAATACATGTACACACACTCATTACCACATGTCTACAGCAAATATGATTTTTGTCTCTCAGTCAGAATACAATTGGTTTTTGTCAGTTTATAAGAAATTAAAATGCTCCTATGTTTAATGTCCAAGGATAAATAGTTTAATTTTAAACTTCTTAATAAATAGCATTTAATAAGTCAAATACTCATTGCAAAAGTGGTTGCCCTGTAATTATGAGGACTTAAACTACACATTGAGCTTTTTAACAGTTTAATACCATTTTTCTACAAGACTTCAGATGCATTTCAAAAAGTCTACAGTACTGAAACACATAGCCTTTAGTGTAACTATTATGTGCCGTTACTACAAGTTTTCAGAATATAAGCATGAGAGTAATACCTCAGTTTTCTAAATAATTCTCATAATTCTATTTCAGAAAAGCAAGAATCTAAAAATAATCCATGCTCTTTTCCAGTGAGATAAGCATATCTATATTACTAACAAAAAATAAACATAAATTTTCTCAGAGTATGTAAATTAGTTTTTTTGCTGAAGTTGCTTTTTTCCCTCCATTATTTTCCCTTTTTCTTTGTCATTCCTTCTCCCCTTACCCCACACCCCCATTAACGAGTTCTAGAGTGCTTCTTTCTGCTTTAAGATGCAAAAAGAATCACATATATTTATATATACACACACATATATGTATACACACTGCAGATCAGCAAGGTCACCCCTCAATTTTGTCTTCTATTGAAGTTTCTGCTTTTACAGGGTCTCTGTTTAAAACTGAGGTAGTTGAAATTAGTTCAATATTCTTTTGTTTTTCTGACTGCAATCTGATATTTTATTTCATGCTCTTCATATAACTATTGCACATTAATCTTTATCTCTAACTTTAGTATTCAGAAGAATAACTACCTTCAAATTTTGTACTGTAACAGTTCTTACTTCCTAAGGGAATTAAATTCCTGTTTCAACTTCTGTTTGTTTCTCCCTCTTCCAAAACCCTGCATGCTTGCCAGAGAACTCATTATGTTTTCTTATTAGATGCTCCCATTCAGTTCTCCCATTTCAGTTTTTAGATTAAGTCTGCAGTTTCAGCCTATTTCACCTGATGCTGTTATGTTTTCCAGTAATTATTAATGAGAAGTTTGAATAAAGGCATAGATTTATAATTAATTTTTAATTTTTAAAAAAATGTTAACATTTAGTAGACAAAGACCTTGTAAACTACCTGTATTTGTATTGCTATTTCCTATTACTGCTTTGTCACAGTAACTAACATGTTCTAGAAACTTAAAGAGCTGCTATATCTTTGCCTAGTTGCATTGAGGCACATACTGACTTGAAGGTGACATCATCCTTATAACCAGCCTTCTCATTTAATTTACCAACTTTATCCTGAAGTAGATGAGAAGGCAGGTTCCATTTTCATCTTTATGCTATTGTGCTTTTTCCAAAGGCCTGTGTGATTTCCCCCCCCAACACAGGCTTTGAGAACAGTAGACATGCAAGTGCATTCTTTGTTTTTAAGAGACACAATAGGGACTTCAGAGCCTCAGCTACTTCAAATTCATAATAGAGTCAGAACATCCTTATCTCGTGCATCTACTTCACTTCTCATTTTTAAGGAGTTGCAAAAATCTATACACACATATATAAAAATATATATATAATGATATATATATACACACATACTTTCTGAACCTTCCTCATGTTACTTCTAATTCTACAGATAAAAAAGGCAGTACAGTCTGTATCTCTTAAGTGAAGTGTTTACACACAGGTAGCCTTTTTAAAGGTAAGAACCCAAAAGAAGCTTTATAACATGAAAGACTTGTCTGATGAAGTACTACTCCTCATCATAGAGCTGCTACAAAGAACATGACACATCATACTCTGCAAAAATTTTTTTAAAATAGCTATTCTAAGTGAAGGTACAATATCTTATTTCAGATATTGATTCATGATTAACACTGAGGGAAGAATAAAGTACCTTTTGTCTCCAGCTGCTCCTCTCACAAATTTGAAGATTCCCACAAAATTCAAATAACTGCACAGCCTGGATAGCTTAATAAGTTAATAAGCTTAGTTGTTACATACTTGAAATTAAAACATGAAAATACAGCTTAAATAGTAAAAGCACATCACTTTCATCTACTGAAAACATTGCTATAAAATATCTGTTGAACAAAAACCAGAAAACCTAGAGACAAAAAAATCCCATAAATACATGCCCATTAATTTATCAAAATTCTGCTGCATTACCACATCTCCCAAGCTATATTGCCTTCAAACTTCACAAATACTTCTGTTAATTCTCATTTTTATTCTTACTGCTTGAACTCTCTTGCCTGAATTGAACTCAAACCTTCTGCTGCAGAGCATTAGCAGAGCAGAATACTCAGTCTCAGGTATGGTCTCTCCTCCTGCCAATTGGTGATTGCTGCACCTGTGACACCTTAAATTCATCACAGCTGGGCCGGATCTGGTATAATAGAAAGCAACCATCAGGAAGTAGCTAGCAATCTTTGTGTGTCTCTCTTTATATCTCATACATTTAATTAACTACAAATATAAGTCTCTTTTCTGCTCTGGAGGTGGGAGTGTCTACAGTTGTGATATTAGCAAGAAATAAGAAACTAAAATAAAATTTCCCTTTTTTTTAGAATACATATTTTTTCTTTCATCTGTAGCTAGGCTTTTGGTATGTTATTTCACTTGATTAATCCATTCAGCAGAGCTGACTCAGGGTTTTAAAACCAAGCAGGCAAAACGGAATTTTTCTATCCTGTGTATGAGGCGTTAGGTTCACTCTGCTACTACAACTAAAGCAGAAGAATCATAGTCATAGAACGGTTTAGGTTGGAAAGGACCTTAAACAACATCTAGTACAACTCACCTGCCATGGGCAGGGACACCTCCCACTAGACTGGGTTGCTCAAAGCCCTGTCCAACGTGGACTTGAACACTTCCAGGGAGGGGGCATCCACAATTTCCCTGAGCAACCTGTTCCAGTGTCTCACTACCCTCTCAGTAAGAATTTCTTCCTAACGTCGAGTACAAATCTACCCTCTCCAATTTAAAACCTTCATTCTATCGTTGACTCCCCTTGTAAAAAGTCTCTCCCCAGCCTTCTTGTAAAACCCCTTCAGGAACTGGAAGACTGCAATAATGTGCCCCTGGAGCCTTCTCTTCTCCAGGCTTAACAACACCAACTCTGTCAGCTGTCCTTGTAGGGGAAGTGCTCCAGCCCTCGGATCATCTTGGTGGCCCTCCTCTGGATCTGCTCCAACAGCTTTATGTCCTTTTCACATTGGGGGCCCAAGAACTGGATGCAGTACTCCAGGTGGGGTTTCACCAGAGCAGAGTAGAGAGGCAGAATCACCTCCCTTGACCTGTTGGCCACAATTCTTTTGATGTAGCCCAGGATGTGGTTGGCCTTCTGAGCTGCAAGCATACATTGTCAGCTCATGTTGTGTTTTTCGTCGACCGACACCCTCAAGTCCTTCTCCTCTGGACTGCTCTCAAGTCATTTTCTCACCAGCCTATATTTGTGCTTGGGATTGCCCCTTACCCAGGTGCAGGACTTTGCACTTGGCCTTGTTGAACTTCATGAAGTTGCCATGAGCCCACCTTTCCAGCCTGTCCAGGTCCCTCTGGATGGCACCCTTTCCTTCCAGCACGTCAACTGCATCACACACAGCTTGCTGTCATTGGCAAACCTGCTGAGGGTGCATTTGATCCTACTGTCCACGTCACTGACAAAGATGTTAAACAATACCAGTTCCAATACCGATCCTTGGGGAACACCACTTGTCACTGCTCTCCATTTGGACATTGAGCCATTGACCACAAGTCTCTGAGCCAATTCCTTATCCAGCAAGTGGTCCGTCCATTAAATCCACGTTTCTCCACTTTCGTGACCAGTATGTCATGTGGGACAGCATCAAAGATGGAGAAGATGGACTATGCATCAGTCAGGCATGAGGAATGACAATTGTGTCTGGAATAATGGATTTTGTTGTTCTTATAGGGATTTTGAGGTTAGTTTTTACTGCTGGTGTTAGAAAGTCAGTTTGCTTACCACAGCACAAACTGCTGTTCCTCCAGCAGTGCTCATCCCAGTTGGCAGCCTAGTTTCCCAGCTGCTCTAAGCAACTCTTTTGCTGAAAATTAAGCTGACTTTTTTCTTATTATTTCTCTGATAGGAAAACTAAATAATTTCTTAATTGTCTTATATATTATAATTGTCATATATATTATAATTTGTTGTGAAATGTGAGACTATAACCACATCGTCCCTTAGGACTGAATTTTCTAGATTTCTAAATGTGGTTCCCAGGACTACGTATTCATGAATTTGTAAATTCAGACGATAATACCTTAGTGAACATGAAAATTGTTAGAACAATTACCAGTGTTTCTCCTTTTATGGACAAAAGTATGATTTTTGGGATCGATAGGCACCTACTCTAACGCAGTTCTAGTTTCCTGATAAAGTGAGATGTGACAGGATAAAATGAATGATAAATGTATTTTAATTTTTATGTAATAGTTTGACAATTAAAGTGGGCATTCAGGAAAGGAGAACATTTGGAACTCTCTTATCTCCATGGACTCCAAGATGAAATGAATTCCTAAATGTTGTGCCCCTAGAGAGTGACAAAATCACTAGTTTGTAGAGAAGTTGCAATGCGCTCTATATTTATCTATGGGACTTGAGCTGCAGTTTAGATAAAAATTAAGGTCTTCTGTTTGATGAAGCACCTGGTTTCATCTTGTCATAAGAAGGTCTCTAATCTGGGGGTAGCTTCTTCCACCTGGTTCTGGGTCAGCAATTTGGGAGTTAGGTTTTCTTTTTCTTTCATTTTTCTCCGTGTGAAAGGGATATGATGGTAAGCTAATCTAGTGATATTCTAACATATAATGCTTTTAGATCTCAGAAAGCTTTAAATCAGTTAGACCTAAACTCTAGATTCCTTCCTGCTTATCTGCATAGTCACCCATGTGAGTGTGTGTGCATGCACATATGCTCAATTTCCACTTTTGATGTCAGAAGCCAGGCTGATAAAAGGAATACTTCCAGTTTCCATCCATCACATGACTTCCAAAATAATAAGGCAAAGTAATATGAGCAGCAAGGGCAAGTATTTATTCCAGTGCACTCTAACACTTACAAGCACAAACAAATGGACTAGCCAGTCATGTAAGGAGTGTTGTCTCTTAGAATACACCACTCTACAGATATTGCAAATAAGAAAAAACACAGTTAAATAAGATTTGATCAGGTATAAGTTCATGTGTTGTTTCTCTGATCTTTGTGCTGCTCCTTGGTGTTGTCAGGTCAGGACTTTCTTTCTGTCATGTTGTTCTTTCCTCTAGAAAACCCATCAGTCACACTTTATAGGCTTTTAAGTGTTATGTGGAATGAATTTCTTCTATCCATTCACAGTCTTTATTACATTTGCCACAGACGGCTGACCTTTGCTTTGCATTCCCTTCTACATGTCTTCAAACTGCCTCAATCTAGTTTATGAGATAGGTTAAATGCCAGTCGCATATTTTCTGTTACAAGGTCAGCTTTTGTCATTTTCTTGCTAGTTTATCTGTCTAGGTGGTTTTGGGATCCACAACCCTCTCTGAATAACAATCCTTATCATAGTTTATGTACAGTTCATTTACAAAATATAAGCTTCAAAAATATGTTTTGTGCTGAATTTCTTCTCCTTGATTTCAGATTCATTTTCCAGTTTATTCAGTCCATTTCAAATTTTCCTTTTCGTCTTGTTAATGACTTTAATCTTTTGACTTCCACCTTGTGACTGACAAAATTGTATAATTGTATGGATCATCCACATTTTTGGTGGTAGCACCAATCAGAAATTAAATGACTCCTTTAAGATCATGCTTAAAATACTATTTCAGTTCAATGGGGAAATGCTAGCAATGATATTTTGAAAGTTAGTGTGGTTTTTTTTAAATTTCTTTTTTTGTTTTGTCTTTTTTTTAATCAGCTGCACTTTTGTGTTAACCATTTACTCTGAATTCATTTTCTTAGATTTTACGGAAGAATCATGAAAGAAACATTCTAAAGTTAAATCAAGTCTTGCTTGAACACTGCCTCCTTTTTCACAAGTTGTATTGACAATTTCATGCCATATCCATTTTATATGAACTCTTGAATGCTTTACTTACACAAAAGTCAGGTGACTTAAATGCAATCACAACGTCACTCCTAGTTCTCTTCTCAACCAGATCAAAATGGCTGCCCTTATTTGTTCTAAGATCCTATTCAGTATAAAAGTAAAATACAGAGTGTAAGAAGAAATATTATTTCTTAATTTCTGGAAATTTCATGATAGTTTATGTTACTAAGACTCTTGGAAAATATTTTTTTAAATCCAAACAAACAAACAAAAATCCCAAGCAAAGAAACCTTCACTAAATATCTAAACCTGTATTTGCAGCTGTTTCTTTCATAGCTGATTTAATACTGTAAGGAAAATAAATAGATATTTCAAATTACCTGTAAGCAAAAAAAAATCTTAAAATAGGAATTAAGCTCCCTTTCTGCAAATGAAGCCACTGTGCTGAAACAAGAAATGAGGATTTATATGATCTTTGTAGATAATGTGTTTTTATTTCTCACTACAATTTATTTTGCCACTGTTGAACCAGCCATTGGTTAATAGGGCACTCTGTCACCTATGCTATGTCATCACATTATGAACTCCTTGGTGGCTTCAAACTTGCTGAGGTAGCAATCACAAGGAATTATTTTTTTCATCTTTACCTAGTTAATTAATTATCCTGAGTTTTCTTCTTTTAAATATTTGAGGAAAATGTAGCTAGAGTCTTTTTTCAGTTTCAGTGCTGTACTAGCTAAAACAAAATCAAAAGCGAGAAAAATATAGTAAGTAAAAGTAAATAATATTGAGATAATTAATGTTTTATAATTTGATATAAAGTTTATTAAATCAAACACTGCATTAAGCAACCTCTATATGAAATTATAATTTGTCCAGGTAAACCTTTGAGGAGGTTAGAAGGGTAAGAAAGGGATCTATCAGGAATGACATAAGGATAGTTGAGTATGCTTCAGACTAGGGGTTACACTGTACTTTTTCCTGTTTTCTAAGCAACTAATAGTGGAAAATCTGCCCAAGAAAACATTCAAAATAATTATAAAATAATCAGAAAATTTAAAGTTAAATAGTAAACCAGTAATTATTTTCTGCTTCTTTAAATCACAAATATTGAGGAAAGTTCTTTCCTTAAGACTGAATTTATATTATTCAAAAATGTTTTACAGATTAGTATGCTAGTGCTGAATGGTTTGACTTTGAATACAATCTTTAGCACAGAAAATGATGACAGGGGTTTTATAAAAATAAAATGTCTTACTCTTGAAATCACTGTCCTGGGGTTCAGCATTTTTGTTGATGGACACATCTGTCTTGATATGTTATGGTGAAGGAGCCCTTTCCTGTGCAGTGAACTTTTAAGTGGATTTTGTTTTGGAAAGCAAGTTAATGTTTGCTGATAATGTTGATTGGTACTTTGTCAGTGTTAGCTTTTAAGCTTCTGTTCTGGTCTGCTTAATTTTTTGAAATAACTTATTTGATTAAGTGATGCTTTACCACCAGCAGTTCAGCTGGCTTTCTGCTGATAGTTGGATTTTCTCTCTTTTGTGCTATTTTGCACTTACTGAGTCTCTTTATCATTAAAATTAAAATTGTAGGTTAGATTCAGACCTCTCCTCCCCCACTCTCCTGCTCCTTTTCTAGATATGCCATAACAAACTGGGCAGAGTGTACCCGCTGCAAGTTTGCTGATGACAAAATTAGGACAAGTGGCTGATACAGCAGAGGCTTGTGCTGCCATCCAGAGGGACCTCAACAGGCTGAAGAAATGGGCTTACAGGAACCTTGTGAAGTTCAGCAAGGGGAAGTACAAAGTCCTGCGGATGGGAAGAAAAAGCCTCAATCATCAGTATATGCTGAGGGCCACCCAGCTGGAAAGCAGTTTGGCAGAAAAGGACCTAGGGTCCTGGTGAACACCAAGTTGAACATGAGCCATCGGTGTGCCTTGCAGCAAAAAAGGTTAATGGTGTCCTGGGCTGCATTAGGAGTATTGCTAGTAGATCAAGGGAGGTGATCTGTCCCTTCTGCTCAGCAGTAGTGAGTCCACACCTGGAGTATTGTGTCCACACTTGAAGAGAGTCCAACAAAGGGCCATGAAGCTGATGAAGGGACTGGAACAATTCTCCTATGCGGAAAGGCCAAGACAGCTGAGACTATTCAGCTTGGAGAAGAGAAGGTTTAAGGGGTTGGGGGTGGAGATCTTATTAATGCCTATAAATACCTGAATGGATGGTGCAAAGAGGATGGAGACAAGTTTTTCAAGAGATTGCATCTGAGCAGCAGGAAACACCTTTTCACTTTGAGCATGACCAAGCACTGGAACAGGTTACCCAAAGAGGTAATTAAGTCTCCTTCCTTGGAGATATTTAAAAGCTATGTGGACGTGGTCCTGGGCAACTGACTGTAGGTGCCCTTGCTTGAGTAGGAGGTTGGACCAGATGACTTTCAGAAGTCTCTTCCAATCTCTAACCATGTGATTTTGTGATTGAGTAGACTCACTAGTTGCAATAACAGATCTATCTTTCTTGATGAAGGGACATTTGTTGGCCTGGTCTGTTATCTTGCTTTTCACAACTCATATTTTTCCTTTGCTATAAAGTCATCCACTCTAGTAACCCCTCCCCAAACAAAAAGGAAGTCTGGCTTTCAGGGGGAGCAGTGAGAGAAATATTTTTTTAGTCATCACAGAAGAGAAACAATTCTTTCTGTCTTTCAGACTGATAGTTATTTGCTAGAAATAAAAAAAATCTCATTTTTTTACTAACTTTTCTAGAAGATATGTTCTTTTGCACAGTTTTTTATAGGAACACATTACAAGCTTGATCTATTGCTGCCTCGATGATAACATGAAACAGTAGAATGTCACTGTAACAAGGACAGTTCAAATATGTCTCATGCAACAAGATTTAATAATTTATCCCTGAAATTGGTCATAGTCTATTTACTTAGTATTTACCCAGTAATTAGTAATTTAAATACTCTTATTGAGTTTGAAAGATGAACTATGAACAAAAGAAAGTTCAGCAATCTAAAAAATTTTTAAAAATAGCATTATGGCAGCAAAAAAGGTAATATTTTTCTTCTAACGAAACACATTTATATTGTTAAATAATTCTTATATTCTTAATACTTCTTAGAAGTGAAGGTTTGATATCAGGAATGAACTTTTAATATATTAAGGAAGCTTATCAACTGTGTGTAACATAATGTCACTGAAATAGTCAAAGGTATATTAATAGAATTCCCTGAAACAGGGAATGTACATCTGCAGCGAAACACAGTTCAGCAAATATCCTGGAAATTTTTCAAGAAAGGTCTACTTCTCTCAGCAAAAGAATAATTTTTCAGCTAAAGAGAAAACCAGATTCTGTACAGATAGGAAGATATACCCACAGAGAAAATAGTTATCTGGCAATAAAATGCATTTATAAAAGGCTGTTATGATAGAAAGTATGCTCAACATTTCAGAAATAGTATTCACAAATGAGCACACAAGGATGCTACAAATATCAGCTTTCCAACCACTGACCCTTTCAAATTCGATGGCTTGAAATTGTAGTCATTAGAACAACTAACATTTCATGACTGTGTACCATGAAAAAATGTCAAAGAATATTACTCATAGCTTTGAACCTGCCAAACTACAAATACAGAAGCTTGGTCTTTCAGGTATGTGATTTGTCTGAAAATAAATGCCCAATCCTGTATTATTTACTTCAGAAAGAGTG
>NW_010209333.1:0-1642 GCF_000695765.1 Mesitornis unicolor
AAAACCACGTCCTGGGGCTCCAAAATCCACCTCAAGATCCCAAAATCCACTCTTGGGGCTCCAAAACCACAGTTTTGGGCTCTAAAATCCACTCCTGGACCCTAAAATCCATTCCTGGGAGTTCAAAATCCACCCCAGGACCCACAAATCCCACCCCTAGGGCTACAAAATCCACCTCAAGATCCCAAAATCCCCCCTTGGGGCTCCTAAATCACATCCTGGGGCTCTCAAATTCAGCCCCAGGATCCCAAAATCCACCCTTGGGGTTCCAAAGCCACATCTTTGGGCTCTAAAATCCACCTTTGTAACCCAAAATCCACTGAAAGATCCACAAATCCCACCCCTAGGGCTTTAAAATCCATCCTCAGGACCCCAAAACGACGTCCTGGGGCTCTAAAATCCATCGCAGAATCCCAAAACCCACCCCTGGGGCTCCAAAAGCCACCCCTGGGGTTCTAAATCACATCCTGGGGCTCCAAAATCCACCCCCAGGACCCCAAAATCCCTTAGTGGATCCCAAAACCACATCCTGGGGCTCCAAAATCCACCTCATAGTCCCAAAATCCCCCCTTGGGGCTCTGAAATCCACCCCTGGGTGTTCTAAATCACATCCTGAGGCTCTCAAATCCCGCCCCAGGACCCCAAAATCCACCCCTGAGGCTCCAAAATCCAGCCCTGGGGCTCTCAAATCCACCCCCAGGACCCCAAAATCTACCCCAGGACCCACAAATCCCAACCCTAGGGCTTTAAAATCCACCCCCAGGACCCCAAAATCCCCTAGTGGGACCCCAAAACCACATCCTGAGACCCCAAAACCTCATCATAGCGCTCTAAAATCCACCTCATAATCCCAAAATCCCCCCTTGGGGCTCTGAAATCCACCCCTGGGGCTTCTAAGTCACATCCTGGGGCTCTCAAATCCAGCCCCAGGACCCCAAAATCCATCTTTGTACCCCAAAATCCACTCTAGGACCCATAAAACCCACCTCTGGGGCTCTGAAATCAACCCCTAGGGCTACAAAATCCACCTCAGGATCCCAAAATCCCCCCTTGGAGCTCCTAAATCACATCCTGGGGCTCCAAAATCTACCCCCAGGACCCCAAAATCCACCCTTGGGGGTCCAAAATCCACTCCTGGGACCCCAGAACCCACCCTAATGTTTCCAAAACCACATTTCTGGGCTCTAAAATCCACCCCTGGGACCCCAAAATCCACCCTTGGGGCTCCAAAACCACATCTTTGGGCTCTAAAATCCACTCTTGGACCCCAAAATCCACTCCTGGGACCCCAAAATCCACCCCAGGACCCACAAATCCCACTCCTAGGGCTCCAAAATCCAACCTTAGGACCCCAAAACCACGTTCTGGGGTTCTAAAATCCACCTCAAGATCCCGAAAGCCAACCCTGGGGCTCTGAAATCCACGTCTGGGGCTCCTAAATCACATCCTGGGGCTCTCAAATCCACCCCCAGGACCCCAGAATCCACCCTTGTATCCCAAAATCCAACCGCAAGACCCCCGAACGCCATCCTTGGACCCCAAAATCCACCCTAGGATCCACAAATCCCACCCCTAGGGCTCCAAAATCCGACCTTAGGACCCCAAAACCACATCTTGGGGCTTTCAAATCCACCCCAGGACC
>NW_010209333.1:1877-2189 GCF_000695765.1 Mesitornis unicolor
AAAATCCCCTCCTGGGACTCCAGAATCCACCCCAGGACCCACAAATCCCACCCCTAGGGCTCCAAAATCCAATCTTAGGACCCCAAAACCACCTCCTGGGGCTCCAAAATCCACCTCAGGATCCCAAAATCTACTCCTGGGATCCCAAAATCCATCCTTGTACCCCAAAATCCACCCCAGGACCCACAAATCCCACCCCTAGGACTCCAAAATCCAACCTTAGGACCCCGAAACGACGTCCTGGGGCTCCAAAATCCACCCGTGGGCTCCTAAATCACATGCTGGGGCTCCAAAATCCACCCCCAGGACCCC
>NW_010209334.1:0-14936 GCF_000695765.1 Mesitornis unicolor
GAGGGCTTCTCTGCCTTCTAGCAGATCAACCATGCTTATGCTTTTCCTCATTAGATGCTACTGGTCACTGAGAAATAGGATTCTAGTAGAAAGGAACTTACAGTGAGGCTGTTCATCTTGGTTTCTACCTGTAAATTGTAATTTAATAATGGAAAATGCTATCAAATTGGTCTTCGTGATTACAGACCAAAATTAACAACCTTGCTTCTTTCTCCCACCTCTGTGCCCTTAAAAGGTATCCTCAAGCAAAGAGGAACTAGAGACATTTGCCAGTTTACAGAGTGAAATGAGATTAAATAGTTCAGGGTCATTAGAAAGAGACAGCCTCTCAGCACAGTGGTGATTTTAGTGCCAAAGAAATATTTCTCATGCTGAGGAATATGGTTTTACATTTTGCAGCATCAGTGGTGTTACAGCTGTTTCCTCTGACTTTCCTGTGTAGACCCTAATAACTGTTTAAATCGCTCCTTCAGGAGGATACCATTTCCATTAACCACAACTGGGTGAATGGCTGCAATGTGGCTATAATGTGGTGCTTCCTGCAGGATGAATTAGCAGCTGTCCAGCGGGAAATCAATGAATGGAAGGACCCTATGGATGATTGGCACCTACAATGCCAGGTATAACAAATAATGATGCTGCCTGCCTGACTCTCCATTAGGGGATTAGATATTTCCAAGGTGCATTGCACCACCTTATTAGAGCTCTAAGACGCACAAGTCCTTAAGTTCATACCTGGAATTAGTGTCATACTAAATGCATAGTTTCATATTAATGCACTGGTGACAGCTTCATTTTGCAGGAAATCAGATGTTCTTGTAGCAAGGTAGGGAAAGGCTTGTGCCAGTGCATATTTGCTATTTCAAAGAGGTTAGGATGTTGTCTGAAAAACTAATGCTTTACTGCTCTTCTTCAACAATCAAGGGTTGTAGCAGCATTGAGATTGATCCTTTATGTAATATTTGCCTCCCACTTTATAAAATATGAGTGCTTTTTCACATAAACAGCAGGACTGATAAGACAGACTCCACACAGAAAAACTGGTTTGGAGGCCATTCATGACAAAACAGTGAATGCAAACCAAGCAAAATTAAAGTGGCAACAGAGAGAGCTGGGTCTCTTTAGTTTGCAGAAGAGGAGACTGAGGGGAGACCTCATTCATGTTTAGAAATATTTAAAGGGTGAGTGTCACGAGGATGGAGCCAGGCTCTTCTCAGTGACAAACAATGGTAGGACAAGGGGTAACGGACACAAACTGGAACACAGGAGGTTCCACTGAAATTTGAGAAGAAACTTCTTCTCAGTGAGGGTGACAGAGCCCTGGCCCAGGCTGCCCAGAGAGGTTGTGGAGTCTCCTTCTCTGGAGACATTCAAAACCCGCCTGGATGTCTTCCTGTGTAACCTCATCTGGGTGTTCCTGCTCTGGCAGGGGGATTGGACTGGATGATCTTTTGAGGTCCCTTCCAATCCCTAATGGTCTGGGATTCTGTGAACAGAGTCTCTTGAAAGTGATGCTTTCAGAAGGCATAACTAAACTGAGCAGCGTTGTATCTTCTACGATCCCAAAATCTTAAGCATGAAGCAACTGCACAGTTTATTTCTGGAGACCGTTACTGATGCTAGGTTGATATCCTTCAAAAATAGTTCCAAAAACCACAGCCATTTAATACTTAGAAGAAGTAGGTTGTTGCTTTTGGGGCTAGTGGTGTTTGAGGTAAAGAATTTTAGTGCTGTTGGGGAATTATAATAAAAATACAATTAAACACGGTTACTCGTGACTCCAGATAGTTACTAGCCTGATTTACTTACTGTAAATAAAGGCACGTTGTTTCTATTTCAATGCTTTTTTTGTTTGCTTCTCCTAGTTGATCATGAAGTCTTGCACGGGTATAGACTACAAAGACTTCTACAACTTCCTCAAAGTTATTGCAGAGAACAGGATTTCTATCTTGGAAAACGGCCTCGATGACGAAGCTTCGGCAAAGAACACTCCGAAAGCTGCCATCTCCACCCTGGGCATGCTCCACGCAGTGTTTGATTTAAAGAGGACTGTGAAGGTGTTAACATCATTGAGTGCTAATGAAGATTTCAAGAAACTAGACCTGACGTCACTTTCTCCACCTCCGGAGGCATTGCTCCACCACTTGAAAGCAGCAATAGATACAGCGCTACTCTAACTTCCTATTTATTCAGTTCTTTGGAACACGAACCTTTTGCAAACTGGGTGTTTGTAGAAGACTGACTCCTCCTTGTTTAATAGCTGTTGCAGCTTAAGTACAAAGAGCCTTAATATAGAGTAGGGAGAGAGTACATTCATAAGAAAACTGAATACTGTTTAAGTTGACAGCTTTTGAGTATCTAGAGTAATTGGACAAGGGGAAAAAACCCCTCAAACTGGAAAAAAACCAGTCATATTAGTGTTATATTATGAGCTGTGCTGATGAGTACACACTGAGAGCAGAAATTCTCTGTGGACCTCATCTTAGCTTAGGTCTGTCAGGGCTAAACACTGAGATTGCAGCGATCTGCACCCTATTCCCTCTGCTTCTGACAGCAAACCTGCACTGCAGGCTCCAGCAGGTCAAGCTCTGCTTTGTCTGCTTACACCTAAATTGCTTTAAGACCTATCCTGCTCCCAGGTTCAGCTCAGTCTTTTTTATTTGTGTTTTTTTTGTTGAGTTAGCTTCCCTTGAAGCAGAAGAGGTGACTGTACCCTTTTCTTGTACAGTGACATCTCTAAAACTGAAAGTCTTGGGTAGGGCCAGCCTTCACGCTGCTCAATTCACACTGATTCAATTTAACATATCAAGAAGCTGGAGTCCTTATAGCAAATCTACCACTAATAACTTAAGCGTGTGACCCACCCAAGCTCAAAAGGAGGAACTTGAATGTACTCTCACTTTTCTACACGCTATTTCAAGGCGTAGTATTTTATCTAGCAGAGCTTTGATTGATCAGGGAAGCTAGCACGTAGCCTCGTATTATCTCCGAAAAAAGCCATGCTGTTAGCACACCAAATAGCACTACTGCATGGTGACAGAGCACAATTTGCAACCTGAATGCTACCCTTGGGCTAAAAAGAGTATTTCCAGTGAAGTATCCCTTTCGCTTTTACTGGTTGGTGAGAAAGCCTAGAAGCACAATTTTTGGCTGCACACTGTTACCTTGGTTGTCCCTTTAGGGCTCACTTGAATTATTGCTCAAGGACTTCCTCCATTTTCAACCAGATGACCAGTAAGAGCAACTAATAACCACATGTTTAGAAAGGATAGTAGAAACCTTTAGTAGACTGAAAAAAAAAAAAATCCCTTTGTTTTCTAGATAGTCCCGTGGAGTTTGTACATGCATGCATTTTGCATGTCCTGTTTTCTAGTAGAAGTTCTGCATTTTGTGTAGGAATTGGTACCTGATAATTAAAATCAATACCCAGAGCATGGAAGAATGCAGTATGGAGAAAACAAGACTTTTTTTTTTTTTTCAATTTGGTAACAGCTGTGACTACATCTCAGTGATTCAACCTTCTGGCAAGGTGTTTCTTTAGACTGGAAAACTGCCAGTTTGAAGCAATTCTGAAATGAAAAGTCCACAGCTGTTACTTATGGCTGTTTACATTCTCAAAGACAGGCAGCTGGAGCTTGCTTCCTTTATATGAATAAGGTGAGATTTCACAGAGGTGAGGAACAACACTTTTAAAGCTGACAAGCAGCATCTTGGTAGAAAAGCATGTTTTTGGTCTTGCGTTCCCCACTCTCGCTGCATGCTGTGCCACTTTAACACCACCATTTTATCAAGACTTTGCTTAGATGGCCAGTACTTTTCCTTTCATGTCCCACGAAGCCACAACTGCCAGCAAAAATACAAATCAACTTTTACCCCGAGAACCCGGTATCTCAAAGTACCCAGGACCAGTTTAGATGCTGCATGGTCCAGCATCCTCCATCCTCATTGGGATGAATGGTGTGAGTTTGCTGGGGTGCAGACATCCAGGCAGGAGTTTTTAGGGAAGAGGCAACATATCTGCAGTTAATTCCTCTTCCCTGTGCAATGCAGTTGAGGAAGAAGATGCCAGCATAGCCAGGTGGTTAAAGAGGTGTTCGAGTAAAGGAAGGTGGGTCTCGACTGCTCACTTTCTCTTCACTTGAGCTGCCTCTGCACCACAGCATCTTCAGCTCAGAAGATGTGCAACAGCCCTCCTTCATAAAGCCTGCTACGACTTAGTGCGAGACAATGGGGTAAAAGACAGTAGTTTAATTGCAGGAAATTATCTTAAAGTTTAAGCCACGTTCTCCTTTACCAATTTGGCAGGGAACAGAAGCACAAAGGTTGGTTTTATTGATTCAGTCTCTCTTACAGTTACATTAAGAGACTAATTTGTAGCTCAGATTCTCTATTCCCATGAACGATCAAGGCAGTAAGGGAGCCACGTATTTTCTACAGTTAAACAGAGGAAAAGAAATTCTCACAGGTGAAGAGAGCAACAAGATTGGAATAAGAATTATGTGAGCCTGGAATCTCTCTTAAAAATTAAGACAGCTTTATTTAAATACAAGTTACTGTAAAACATACATTAGGATACTCTCATACCAATATATTAACTATTGTAATCAGTGTACTATTTATTAAAGCATAATACTTGTTGATAAACAGGAGGAAACGCTCTGTAGAGGTTTGCTTCATTTGTTTGTTTGTTTTTCCTGAAGTCACAGACCTGGACAATTTAAAGTCAAACTGTGTAGAATAGAAAAAAAAGCAAGTTAAAACCTACTTCAAAAGAGCTTTTGCTCTAAATCTGCAACTCAGACATTACTATTTTTGTCTGATAGAAACAGGATACCAAATATCCATTGGCCTTTTATAAAGGCAGCATAAAACTCAGCCCAATTCTAATCCGATTTGTACCCCGCTGGCGTCAGCGGGTGAGATCTGTCAGCACAAAGCTGTGCACCTAGGAAAACCAGTGTTTTTTACAGCTCTGTCAGTGCGGAAAGCCAGGTGGGTTTATGTTTTCCCTCACCAGGATTTCAGATTTCTCACCCCAGGATGATGTATGTCCATCCTATTGGGCACACACGAACCCCTGCAGAATTACAAAGCAGCACTAGCATGTTCAAGGTGCAAGTAGGATATCCCTGAGATTTAACAGGAGTCTGCAGAGTATAAATATACACCTTAAAAAGTATCGTAAAACAAGGAAGTTAGTCAATAGCAGCTTTACAATGCAATGGAGAGGTACTGAGTTTGGCATAGGTAGGAAGAGGACTAGAACTTTCCTCTTAGGGATATGGGAAAAGCCACCTCAGTCCATGAGCAGGTTGCTCAGGAGCATGGAGATGGCCTCTCCTGTCCATGCCAAGTTTCTGCCAACCAGAAATGGTCCCACCAAGGCAGTTCTTGTGGTTTCATTTGACCGCTTTCTGTAAAATCATCTCCCTTTTGTCAGTTCACCAGTGCAAAACAAACACAGCATCGGAGAGAATGGTTAACTGAGGTTTCAAGGCAGATTGCTACTTGCAGGAAAGTGAAATAAAACTACAGGGGGCAAAAGAAACCTTGGCCACTTTCCACAAAGAGATTCCCAAACACAAGCTGAGGTTGCGTATTGAAGGCTTTTAGCCCACAGCATCCGTGTGTCTGTGTTTTACAGCCAGTCCAAGAGCAAACCCAGCAAGAAACCCTCATCTGATAAATAACCATTCTTTCCATTTTCAAGGCAGCTGGAACAGCAGGGACTTGACTGCTTCTTCATCCAACAGCGTTTGGTCAAGAAAGTGCGGCAAGACAGAGGCTCCCTTCGGTTCCTCGGGCTCAGGAGCTGTGAGGCACATGGCAGGTCTCTCTTTGATTGAGTCTCATCCTCTGTATGTGTTCGTAGCATGACTGGGCAAGGAACACAGCAACCCATTAAGGACAAAGTTTTGGAACTTTGGGCCAAAAATTTGGTCTCTCGGGCACAAAGTGAAGCAGTGCTGCCCCATAGGCTAGTCGAAAGATTAAATCTGTACGTTATAAACTGAAGATAAGCATGTTCTCTCAACTAGAGGGACTTATAAGCCATGCTAGGCTTGTAAACAGCCCTCTAAAATTAAATGAGAGCAAATTCATCAGTATCTACTGCTTGAGAAAGGATGACGCAGCTTGCAACTGCCGCTGTTGAAAACATTTCATAGAAGCATAGAAAGGTTTGGGTCGGAAGGGACCTTAAATATCATCCAGTCCAATCCCCTGCCATGGGCAGGGACACCTCCCACTAGACCAGGTTGCCCAAAGCCCTGTCCAACCTGGCCTTTCCTTACCTCCAGTGCTGTTAACAGAAAGTCATAGAGTCCTCCTTGGTTCGTGGGGTCCATCAAGTCTCTGATGAGATGGATTTCAGCTCCCAGGTGTTGTATTCTGGGGGGAGAAAAAAAAGGAAGTCCCAGCTAAAACAAATCTCTGGGTGTTTGTGTGTTTGAAATCAGATTATGGAGAGGAGGTGCAGGTCTGGAAGTCTGCTGCTGATTCCTTGCGTAACACCTCAGTCTTCTGGAGGCTGAGTCCTTGAGGTATCCCAGCATGACTGGATCTCAGAAAAGGTGCTCAATCATAAGAAAATTTCAACTCTTCCATTTCACAGTCTCTGTTACTCCCCTCCTCTTTCATTTACAGTCAAAGCAGCTGTAAGCCTGTACCATCCAACATGACCACAAGGTAAAAAATAAAAAAAACTTCTGGATTTCATGGCCCCATTCATGTTTTTTTTGAGACCAAGCATATCCAAGGAGTCAGTCAAGGACTTTGACTCAAATTTGCCAGAAGAAAAAAAAATACCCTTTCATTCTACTGGATGTAAGCAGGTCCTTGCAGTTCCAGTGAAAGCAGCACAGACAGAGCCTCTTTGGCAGAAATGTGTTGTGTTTACAGTCATTCCTACACAGGAAAAGTCTAATTATTAGATGGTCAGTGCTCAAGACTTTCCTAGTCTCCAAACTGAATCACAGTGCCCCACTGAGAATAGAAAACCAGCAGATGTAGGATATATAGATGATGCCTTGAAGGCATCAACACTTTGCATTCAAAGGCTTCACGTTCCTATTTTTTATTATGATCTGAGATGCAAGGAAGACTGCATTTCCAATTACAACCCTGAATTATCCTCTCAGATAAGAGATGGACACTCAGGAAGTCCTCAGCCACTTTATACCATGGCCAATGCCATAACACCACAGCTGGTGGACAGTAGCACACAGAAACCCCAATACAGCTCAGGAAAAAGCGTGTTAAAACACAAACCTTAATTTTTCATTAAAATTATTTGACCTAGAAATGTGGCTGTCCTTTCTCTGAGGTATCGCACAACAACAGGTCTGAGAAATGAAAAGCATCCACTTACTTTGCTCGGGACACAACATACATCAACAGGGGCAACAGGTCATCCATGGGGAGCTTGTAGTCCTTCTCCACCACCCGGGACACGGTGCTCTCTATCTCCTCATACGTCTTCTGGAGGATCACCAGCTTTTCTCGGGGATCCACCGTGGTGCTGTCAGTGGGAAAACAGCCACGTCAGAGATGCTTTCACTACACAACTAAAGAGATAAAGCAGGAGAACTGCCAGGAAGTCCATCAACCATCTCAAATGGCTGCACCAACAAGGGCTCAACAAGGTTGTCCCAGGAGGCATCACCAGGGTATAACATCATCCAGATGGACCTTGAGTCTTCTCAAGTCCTGAACGTTACCTGCTCACTCTAGAGTTAGTCTTTCATTTTAGACAGGGCTAACCTGAGTCAGTCCCTCAAATAAAAGCTAGAGTGGGAGATTAATCATTTTGGGTAGTCCTATCAAGAAATTGCTCTTGTGAGGAACAAATACAGTTGTCATATCTATAAGGTGGGGGCATTTTTCTGCTCATAACACCCTGCCAAGGTACACATAGCCTGTGCTGCCTTCCCAGAAGTGAAGTCACTTTGGGTTTCATAGGGAGCTTCTCACTAGTACTAGTGTAGTTATGGACCTGAGGATGGATCCCACAACAATTCCCTGCTCCCATTTATCTTCCATCCCACTTGTTACTGCAGCACCGTCCCCTAGCAAGCCAAAAAAACAAGCTGAGCTTCTTAAATTGAGCTCTACTTTGCTGCATTAACATCTTGGGATGCCACCCTGGCTTGACAACCCTCACATAGCTCCATGTGTCCAAAGCAAGGGGCTCTACCATGACCAGGCTGTCACAGCCAAGCCCAATTTGCCATGTACAGTCACACCAGTGAAGTACATTTCATTAAGGTCTGATTTTGTGTAGGAATATCTCTGCAAAACGTACAGTCACATCAATGAAATACATTTCATTAAAGTCTGATTTTGTGTAGGAATATCTCTGCAAAATTAAGGGGAAATATTTGCCAGGGGGAAGCTGCATTTAAACGTGACTGATATTGTATTCATATATTCTGGGAGATGAAATAATTCTACAGTAGTTACCTTTTCTTTTAAGCAGAAATAATATCACAGACAGCTTTTCTTTCGGGGGGAAGCTGCATTTAAACATGACTGATATTGTATTCATATTTTCTGGGGGGGGGAGATAATTCTACAGTAGTTACATTTTCTTTTAAACAGAAATAATATCACAGACAGCTTTTCTTTCGATAATTTTGTGGACTGACCCAGAAATGCTTTTGTAAACTGGTGTGAATTGATGGCATTTTCCAGAAAACAGAAAATCCCTGGTTGTCAGTTGGAAATTATGGCCAATGACTTACATCAGCTTCTGCAAGCACTCCGTGGCTGACAGGAAACACTTGTCTTTGATAAGGGACCGCCTCTGAAAGAGAGACAAAGAGTTGTGCCTCTGTAAGAGCACATCACAGAGATGCCACCACATGGCGCCTCAGCACTGGACCCAAAACAAGCACAACTGCTGCCCATAAAGAAGGGCACAATAAAATAACTAACCACCACACCATGTAGCTCTGATTTCTGAGCACAGTTTGCCCTGTGGTTACTCAGGTGAAGCTCTATCATTAATCAGAACCAACACATAGCCCCAGTGCCATCTCAGTAACACACCCAAACTGGCTTTTAGCATTATTTCTTACCTGGTTGGTTGTCAGGGTGAGATCTTTCAGAGGCCAGAGGTGTCTGAAAGGAGATTACAGAAATAAGATATAGGAGGCAGATGTCCATGTTGTACGACCCCAACTCCTACAAAGATAGCCTGAGAGAGCTGGGGTTGTTCAGCCTAGAGAAGAGAAGGCACCAGGGATACCTTATAAAGATCTTCCAGGACCTGAAAGGTGCCTATAAGAAATCTGCGAAGAGCTGTTCACTAGGGCATGTAGCAATAGGACCAGGGCTAATGGTTTTAAACTAGAAAAGGGGAGATTTATGTTGGATATGAGGAAAGAGTTATTCACCATGAGGTGGTCGATCACTGGCACAGGCTGCACAGAGAGGTGGTGGAGCCCCCATCTCTGGAGATATTCAAGGTCAGGCTTGATAGGGCTCTGAGCAACCTGATCTGGTACCAATGTCCCTGCTCACTGCAAGGTTGGACTGGAGGAGCTTTAAAGGTCCCTTCCAACCCTATACATTTTGTGATTCTGTCTTAGCTTCACCCTAAGTCAGTTTTGACTGTTTTTATCTCCTCGTTCAAGGTGATGCTGAAGTCTTGTAGGTGCATGAGGCTGAGTTCACTTCTCTCATTACACTGCTACAGGAATTAATAGCTTAAACTCATTAAGCTGAGTGTAGGGTTCGTTTTACTCACAGATGCTTCTGTAGTAATCAGTGGAGAGTTTGGGCACTTCCAGGTTCAATTCCTCTCACTGCGTCTACACTGAATCAAACTGAAAAATTGAAACACTGAGTTTCCTGCTACCCTGCTTAAGTCCTCAAGCTGCAGATGATGCTGTGTTAGAAAAGCTCACATGTCTCTGGAGTCTATTTGTCCTCACATATTGCTTCCAAAGATGTCAATAGCTGCAGAAATGAATGAAGAACACGTCTGGCTTCACAGTCTTTTCCCTGTTTTGAAACTGTGTGCCTACATTAATATGGCAGATACCATTGGATGGACTATAGCCCTTTCTAAAATACATTTACAAACTGTCTGATTGGTCCTGAATTGGAGCAAAGTGCTTGTTTGGTGACCAGAAAAGCCAAGATTTTTGCTACAGGAAAATGGAAGTTAGCAGAAATAACAACAGCTTTCCAATAGTCGGTGTTGTTCCAGACAGTATTTCAGGCACTCTGTGACAGGATTTCCTCCAACAGACTAGAGAAAACTTCAGTGTTAGAGCCAATGATGGACCCAGGAACAGGTCATATGTCCTTTCCTCCTGTGCCATCAGAGTTTTTCCCTGTCTGCTGCCTTCCCAGCTGATATAATGAGGTTGGATCCTGGGATGAAAAGATGTCACTTACTTTTGCACATCCAGAAACTCCAGCAGCTTGATGTCAGGAAATAAACTTAGGTCCACGATCCCTTGGCAGTAGAGGTCATCCTCTCTTTCATGATAGAGCATGTAGAGCATGAAAAGTTCAGGGTAGAAGCAGGGCAAGATCAGTGGCAGGACCACACTGCATGCCTTCTGGTCACTATGGGGGAGAAAAGCAAAGCAGAGCCCTGAGGTGAGACCTATAGCTTTGAGGCACGCAGGATACAAGGGAAGAGGCAGCTTCTGAGACTCCAAAGTGTTCTCATTTTTTTCCCCTCCTTCCTCCACCTCCTCAATGTCACAGCTGGACAGTAGTGACCTATATAACACTCATGCTGAAGATGCAAGTGCATCTCGTGCTGTAGCACACAGCCAGTTGCTGTTTCCCCACAAGGTCTCCTTAGTTACTGGAAAAAACCTGGAGCACCAGAGACCTGTCTCCAGCTGTTCCTTCTGAGCTGTTTCAGTAGAGCACTTGTGGTTTCTTAAGGAAGACAGACCAAATAAAGTCAGATAAAGCTCTTTTCCAGCTATTTGCCATTCCACCAACCTCTTGGGTTCCTTCAGTCCGCATGGGGCTGGCTGCAGACTACAGCAAAGCTAAATCTAGACCAAATGGGGACGGCTGAACAAAGATGTTTCTTCCCACCTCCAAAAACCTTAAACCTGGATCTCCCACAATTATTCCTACCTTTTTATTGTAGGAACATCACATCTTCTACCTCCTCTGTCACATTTACCACATTTTACTCCCTATTTTCAGGCCTGCCTTTTTCTCAGTGCTGATATGGAAGTCGCCATCAATGAACAAGTTCCTGTGACTAATGCAAAGCATGTGGTAGTGCTGGGACTGCTGTCCCACACAACCCTGCTACCGCACAGGAGCTGGTGTGGGTAATCTTTCACACACCTCCAACTCACCACTCTATTCTGCTACAAAACACGATTACAAGAAGTTGTTCTCATGCATCAAGCAGAATTACTGAAACCTTTTCACTCAGAGAGAAGTGTGGGCTCTAAACCTGACTCAGATGGACAAATACAATCCGCTCAGCACTTCAAGTATTTTAGAAGACATCCCATATGTCCAAGCAGCTTAAAATAAAACCGCCAGTGGTGACACATACCTTGTATCTCCATCCACACACTTTGCAGGCAGTTGGCTCTTCTGTTCCAGTGCCAGATGGAGCAAACCCCTAGAAGAGAAGAACCAAGGTTTAGTTCCCCCTCTCCTTTTTAAAGAATAATTTGGTATTTATAACTGAGCAGCTCAACTGTCCCAGTATCAAGTGGGATATTAGTAAACCTCTCTGCAGTCCTTGCATGTTGTTTCAGTATTTAAGTTTCACTATTTGAGGGCATTCTTCATTACCAGCAGAAGGCTTCAGGGATGAAAAAGTGTTTCAAAAATCTTTATGGCTTCTGAAGAGTAGGGTGGTCAATGTGGAGACACTGACCACGGTCTGTATTGAACATCATCTCCTTCCATTCCCACTCAAGGGACATGAAGTTTCAGGACCTATCATACCAACCAATCCTCTAATCCATCTGTGAACATTAGAAAAATGTTCACTCCAAAAAAAGTATCTTGGGTTTGTTTTCATATTTCCAAGCCAAAATTCCATAATCTTAAAATGCAGATTAAGGAGGGGTTGCCTTTTTTAAATGTAGAAGTATCAGCCTAGGAAATGTAGCCAGGGGAATAGTAGATCAAAGTGCGTGTCCCTCTCCACATCCCATCTGAAAGGTCTGGAGACATGAAACAAGCTTTCCAAGGTATGCACTGAGCTCAGAAGCACCTTCACATGAACCAGTGCTCAGGTTCTCAGCCCTGTTTTGCTGTCCATGAACACAGCTCAGATGAACCGAATCAAATCTGAGCTGTTCCTATCAGCTGTGCAGCTCTTCTCAGACTGCACCAGGACAGACAACTCCTCATCACAGAGCTGGCAGCCTTCCTCAAGCACACGAGGCTACACTGATAACAACAGAGCTTTTATCCAACCTCTTGTTTTTAAGGCAAGACCACAAGTGCAGCTAAAGGCAGAGCTCCACACCTCTGCCTACTGTGGCATTTCTTTATCTCATCCAAAAAGGTATTCAAACAGCAACATGACCCCAATTATGCCTTTGATCCAGCCCTTAATTACCCATGGGCACAACTACACAACCGAACAACCTCATTTTCGAGTCACTACCCACATCAGCTGAGCCTCAACAATGCGCTTGCACTGCGTGTTCTTAGCTCCTGTTGAGCTGAGGCACGTTAAGCTTGAGCTATTTTTCACTCTACCACAGATATCAAACACCAGAGTTGTGTGCTCCGATATATTTTGCTGTCCTCGTTACTTAGTGAGGTTTCTTGCTCATATCTGTGCTTGTCTAAATGAGGCCTTATTATGTGCAACAGCTCATTGAGCTGCCATCACTCAGTGAGATTTAGTCATATTAAAGCTCCTGGGTCCCATAGTGAGCAATTGGCATAATAAAGGTTCCTTAGGTCCACACGACCTTAGGTATTGCAAAAAACCTCTTTATCTATCACCATTCTGAAGCAACTCTCCCAAAAAATACACTGTGAAATAAAGCAGCCCTGTCACCTGGAAACATTATCCCAACGGTCTACTCCACAAGCCTTCTATGCCCATATCCATTGGAAAGGCTCAGCGTGCTTAACTTACTGGTAAAACTCCCATATTTTCTTTGCATAGTACTTGACTTCCTCTTGTGCCATAGTCAGCAAGTGTCTGTTGGCTCCAATCCCAGAATATGTTGCCTGAAAAGCTATCGTCAAGGCCTTCAGCAGCTTTCCCAGTGGGTGCAGGGAAGACTTCAATGCCTGCATGATAAAGGAAAATTAAATTGTACAAGTCAGCCCTTGCCATTAGTAGAGGATAACACTGAAAAGCCACACACCCTTCTCTTGTCAGCAAAGGAGAACAAGCCTGGAGGTAATCAACTGTAATTTTGGTCTGTTTTGGCTGCCACAAGCCCATTCTCCTCCCATTATCAGGCAGAAATATGCTTAGTAAGATGCTATTCTGATGAGATTTGCTGTGATATTCAAGAGAGAGAGCAAAGAGTGCTTCAGGGAAAGGCTGGTTTAGTGAAAAACAACCACTGAGAGTGCATGAAAGGTAATTAATTACTTTTAGCAGCTGGTTATTCTCTGATACAGTTTGAGAACCCAGAGTGAAGTTTTATCATCACTTCCTGGCCTCTATAGCTGTACACAAAATGAGTGTCCAAAAACCATGTAACCTCCTCTTCACAAGCATAGGTATTCACACATAATTTAGAGAAGGCTCTTGAAGTCACTGGCAATGTTACATGCGCTAACAGAAAGCAACAGAAAGATCCTACAACCTGTGTCCGTGTCTGGGGATCATCATGGTTTTTAAACTTTACCTTCTCTAAATAACTCTGTAGTGACTCCAGTCCCTGGTGGTGGACAAGCTCTTCAAGAATATCTTCTATCTTCCAGGATACATCCTCAGTCCCCCTGAAAAGATGAGAGGTGAGGAAGGAAAACCACACAATGAAGCCCTGGGATAAATCCCAATTGGTATTGCAGGAGAATACCAATGGACCAATGAGACTATAAGAGTGAATTAATTTTTCTCCACCCTTTTTCAATGGCATTGCTCCACTGGCTTACAATCCCTGTGATTATCTAAATTCATCACCTTTAACTCACCTTACAACCAGTTTGGCTTGCATCCTGCATGCTTGTCTGATCTATTTTACACAACCAGTCTAGGTTGCATCCTGCATGCTTGTCTGATCTATTTTAGATACTTTTTTAAGGGGAGATGAGTTTGCTCTGCATTAGCTGATGAAATCATCTAGGTTTCCCTCTAATAAAAGAGGAGTCAGCAATGTCTGGGTCCATATGCAGATGCTTACATTTAATCAAATGAAGCCCATCCAACTTTTCACTTGTAAGAATCCATCTCAACAGCACAACCTTAAATACAGGCTTAAAATTCATCCTCCTGTCTTATGAGGAGGAAAACTGGATAATGCTTGGGTTCATAACTTTGACACATGGCAAACCTTAATGTAAAACACTATCCTGTCTACACAAATGGGCTCCTCTGTTGCAATGAGGCCATGCAATACTCATACCTTTGGCAGAAGAGGTACTCCTGAGATTTCCGCAGCTCCTTGCTCGTTTGTATGTGGAACCCTGTGAAAGACTCTTCCGTTTCTTCTTTGCAGCCTGAGTGGATGAACTCCAGGAACTGGTCATAGATTCCCTTCCATCTCTTCTCTACTGGGAACTCATCGAGGCCCAGCTGACTGCAAATCATGACATGGCATTAGACAGTTCTGCATCCCTCCTCAATTACTTCAGACTTCACCTTCAAATACGGAAGGTTCTCCAAATTCAGATGTTAACATAGGAACTATTAGGCAGTGCCTAACTGGTAATTCAACAAAAGCTGGAAGGTTCTCCAAATTCAGATATTAACATAAGAACTATAAGGCAGTGCCTAACTGGTAATTCAACAAAAG
>NW_010209335.1:0-723 GCF_000695765.1 Mesitornis unicolor
CCAAGGATTCTTGCCATCCCTTCGAAGAAGATCAGCAACTGCTTAGCAACTGACTGCAGGATATTCTTAACGCCGCTAATTATTCATAGTGAGAGATGAAGGTTTGCTAGGCTGGACAGAGGATGCGACATGATAAATCCATCATCCCTGCCCAAAAGGTCTAAGCTGAACCCAGCTGGACCACATCTGTCTATGGAACATAGTAACATCCTAGATTTGGCTGAGTTTGGAGAGAAATAAGGATTGCAGACTCCCCTGAAGAAACCCAGATAACTCCCAAAATCAAGCCAGAAATAGCAAAATGCTTCAAGGTGCAAATCTCAATGTGGCATGGACTTTGAGTGAATTGACTCATTTCCTGGCACAAAAACCCTTTGTTCCACTGGAGTCTGGTTTAGACAAATCAGCTGGGGACAGAGATTACAAATGAGACATCTGCTTGTTGAGCTCCTTCCCGTTTTCCTTCACAGGGAAAGCTGGATTTACAAATCGCTTCCAACCAAGTCTTTACGCGCACTCTTGGGTCATATTGGCCATATTGGCCACACGACCTGATTTGCAGTTGCCCGACGGGGTGATTTATTCAACTCATCAACAAAGCAGCCAGTGTGACTTGGATGACCTCATGCACAATGTGAAATTCAAGGGATATTCATGCACCGATGCTTTACATTTTTCTCCGGGCACTGCCGTCAGCAAAATGCTCCAGTATTCAGATGAGGG